>NW_025960698.1:0-30603 GCF_023159225.1 Perognathus longimembris pacificus | reverse complement strand
GCTCCGTGTCCCCCCGGCGGGCTGCATGTCCCCCCAGCGGGCTCCCCTGCCGGCCCCTGCTCTCCGCCGAGGACCGCTGCCGTTCCTCTGTTTACCCACGGATGCCCCCCCACCCCCCCCGCTTCCTCCAGCTTTCTGCTCCCATGAGCAAGGCTGTTACAAACATCACAAAATCAAAACCCGACCAGCAAAACGCTCGGCACCCGCCCAGAGGGGGAGCCATGGCCGCTCTTAGAAAGAACAAGTGCTGAGGGCAGGCGCTTCTCAGGGACCCCGCCTCTCCTACCGGAGCCCCCCCCACCCAAAGCCTGGCTGTGCCCGATAGCACTGATGGCTCCGTCCTCCAGCAACGCGGGGCAGGACGTGGGACGAGGCCACGGCTCCCGCGCTGCGGCTCTGCCCACGGCTCTGCGCCCTGACGCAGCCGCCTTGCGAGCCCTCCAGCGTCGAGGCCGGAGCAGCTTCAACCAGATTCGTTCCAAGCAGGTACAAATAGAGTCCTCAGGGTACAACTGGGGAAACTGAGGCTGGAGGCGGGAGCTGCCCGTGTCCACAGCTGCGCGTGGGGCCCCGACACCAGCAGGGCGACCCAGTGGGTGCTCGGGAGGACGGAGGCCTCCGAGGCACAGCCCGGCCACCTCTCCAGGAGGGGTTCCTGGTCCCAGCAGTGGCTTTGGTGCCTGTGCGGCCCCACGGGGCAGCCCAGCCCTGCACAGGACAACCCCGAGGGCAGGTAGCCTAACAGCCCGCCTGCCCAGGGGCAGCTGCCCCCCAGTGACTGTCCCCCTAGGCCTACGCTCGCAGCCTGGGGCCGGGCCACTGGCCACGCACACGACCCCAGTGCCACACACGTGGGGGTCGGCCGCTGGCCACGCACACGACCCCAGTGCACGCACGCAGCGTGGGGGCCGGGCCAGTGGCCACGCACACGACCCCAGTGCCACACACGCAGCGTGGGGGTCGGCCGCTGGCCGCGCACACGACAGCTTGCGGTGCCAGGGTTTCTGCGTGGCGGGTGGGCGTGCCGTGTTTCCTGCCCTTACTTCTGTGACCGTCTGCTTCCCCGAAGGCCGGCGGGGAGCACAGGCGAGGGAGAGGCGCCCGCGGGAGAGCTGGGGGGAGGCGAGCGGCGCTTGTTACAGGGCCGGCGCTGTCCTTCCACAAGGCGGGGGGCCTTTGGAGCACCGGAGCAGGCTCCGCGGGACCTCGCACCCGCGCCGCCTCGCGCTCCGCGCACGGTCGGGCTCTGGCTCCAATTCTGGGGCCCGCCGACCTCACCGCGCCCCCCCTCCTGTTAGGAGCCCTTCCCCCTCTGCACCACTGGGCCGGGGCCAGGTTCTCACCACCCTGCACGCGCTCCCGTCCAGGGGTCGGAGGGCGGAGGGCGCCTGCAGCCCTGGAGGAAGTGGGGTGCCAGCGACGCTGGCTGGGTGGGGCGGGGGGGGGCAGGAGCCCGTCCTGGGGCAGGGAGTGGGGCGGGGGGGGCAGGAGCCCGTCCTGGGGCAGGGAGTGGGGCGGGGGGGGGGCAGGAGCCCGTCCTGGGGCAGGGAGTGGGGCGGGGGGGGGCAGGAGCCCGTCCTGGGGCAGGGAGTGGGGGGGGGGTGGGGTGGCAGGAGCCCTTCCTGGGGCAGGGAGTGGGGGGGTGGGGGTGGCAGGAGCCCTTCCTGGGGCAGGGAATGGGGCGGGGGGGGGGGGGGGGGCAGGAGCCCGTCCTGGGGCAGGGCGGGGGGCGGGATGGGTTGGGAGGCCTCCATGCCGGCAGTCCGGCCTGTGTGCCTCCGGGCGACTCTCTCTGTGGCCCTTGGAGGGCTGAGCCCTCCAGGGCGGGGAGCACCATGGGGGGGGGCGGGGGAGAGGGTAGGACCTGGCGCCCACCGCGTCCTCGGGGCCTGCGCGTGTTAGGGCCCACGGGCTTGCCGGCCACAGAGGTCCCTCAGCGCCCGTGAGGAGCCGCGCCCGCGTCCCGGCCCGAGAGACGGCGCCCAGAGGACAGGACGGAGGCCCCCCCCCCCCCCCCCCCCCCCGCTCCAGCCGCGGTGGGGCGGCGCTGGGGCGGGGCGGCGGGAGGCGGGGCGGCCCGGGAGGTGGGGCAGGCCCGGCCCCGCCTCCGCTCCCATCCCGGCTGCCCGAGGACCCCGGGTGAGGAGGGGGGGCCCCCTCCGGGCCCCGCTGTGTCCCATCGAGAACGGCACCGTCGGGCCGCCCCGTGAGGGGGAAGCACGCGCTTGACCCGGGTGACTCCATTCCGAACACGCGCGCCACGGCAGACGGAGTCCACGTCTCGTTCAGGCGAGTAAACAACCGCCATCTGCCCGCGCCACGAGGCGCCGACAGACGCGGCAGGCGCTCGTGCCAACGAACAACTCCATGTGTCCACCGATCCCGCCGCCGCCGGAACCCCGGCGCAGGGAGCGGCCCGCCCATCCCCCCCGACGCAGCGCCTGGGGGGGGGTGGCGAAGGGAGGCACCCCAAGACCGAGACACGGCCCCAGCCTGACAATCGCTGCCGAGTGAGGCGCCCCGCGAGCTCGTTCCCCGCAAGTCCCATCGACGATGGCGGTGCGCCCTGGGCCGCGGGGTCCCCTGGACGTTTTGGCATTTTATATACATCCTCGCCGGGGTGACCTCCGAGCTGCTGCCTCATCGTCTGAAGACGACACCCCACGCCCGGCGGGCGCGGGGCGCACTCGGGGGGTGGGGGGCCGGGCGGGGCCGGGGCGCCCTCGGGGGGTGGGGGGCCGGGCGGGGCCGCCCTCGGGGGGTGGGGGGCCGGGCGGGGCCGGGGCGCCCTCGGGGGGTGGGGGGCCGGGCGGGCGCGGGGCGCCCTCGGGGGGGTGGGGGGCCGGGCGGGGCCGGGGGCGCCCTCGGGGGGTGGGGGGCCGGGCGGGGCGCGGGGCGCCCTCGGGGGTGGGGGGCCGGGCGGGGCCGGGCTGCCCCAGCCCCGGGCCCCTCTGACCCTGCGGGCTGAGCGCCGAGCCCAAGCGTGGCTCCCCACACACGAAGCGCGGGGGACCCCCGGACGCCGGGCGGAGCGGGCGTGACCACAGACACCCCCCCCCCCCCGCCGGAGGACTGGGGAGCCGGCTCCGGCCTTGGAGGTGGGGAGCCTGGCACCCCATCGGTGAGACGGGGTCACAGAAGGGGTGCGGAAGGCTGGGTGGGCGCGCCGAGGAGGCATGTCCTCCGGAAGTTTCCTCCCCGGACCTCGGTCCGCCCAGCTGTGCGATGGGCGCGTTGAGCCCTTCCCAGAGGGAGTTCGAGAACCGAACGCAGACGGGCCCGCCCCCCGCCCCCCGCGCCCCGCGCCCCGCCCCCCGCGCCCCGCCCCCCCGCGCCCCGCACCCGGGCGTGAACGAGCTCGCGACAGATGCCCGCGGCCGAGCCGTTATGCGTGCGCGCTGTTATTCTTATCCATCGTGAATCAGTCCCCGCCGGGCCTCGGAAACAGGGAGGGGGCTGTTGAAGGAGACGGCCCCCCCCCGGCCTCCCTCCCCCGTGCTCCGCGAGGGGTCCAGCTTCGCTCCGCGGGCCCCCTGGACAGGCTGCTTTCCAGAGCCGCCGTCAGTGGAGAGCTGAGGATGGGGGGGGGGGAATCCACCCACTGGTGTTGGCACAGCCGGCCGGCAGACGGTCCCCGCACGTGAAGCGGAACAGCCCCCACCCAGCCAGGCGCCTCCGGCGCCTCGGGTCCCCCCTGCGGCGGGCACACGGAGGCCTCTTGGGGGATTCTGGTGTGAGAGGGGTGTGGAGGCCACAGGGCCTCTGGGCACACTCCCCGACGCCGGGCCGTTCCCCGACAGCCGGCACCCCCCTCCGCCCTCCACATCCGACCTTTGCGGGCGCTGGACTGGAGTCCAAAACCGCTGTGGGTGGCAGCTGGCCTGGGGGGGGGGGGCTCCTGCATCCTCTCCCCCCCCCCAGGGACTGGACACAGAAGCCCCTGTGGGCTCTCCGAGGTCCCCAAAGTCCTCTCGAAGCGGAGTTGAGGCGGCCTGTGACCTCCGGGGCAGGCCTGGGTACAGGTGACCCTCCTCTGGCCGCTTCTGCCCACCCGGCGCGTGCGTGTGCGTGGTTGGTGCGCGTGTGTGTGATGCGGTGTGCGCACGTGCACGTGTGTTTCTCGCAGCTCTGGGCCCATTGTGTTTGGACCTAGGAGCTGGCCGCCGTTTACCCGGTCCTCTGCCCGCGCCCGGCCCCCGCGCGGACTGCTGGTCTCCACCGCTGTGACCCCATCGTCCCAGGCTTGCACCCCGGGCGGCCACCCATTTGGGGTCCAGTCTACAGCGAGCTCTGCTCCCCAGGTCCCCCTCAGGGGGTGGCACCGAGCCCTGGGGGGGGGACCCTGGGGCACCCCCACCCCAGGTGCGGAGGGGGAGGTGGGTCCCGGCGGGGGTGGGGCTGCGGGTCCCCTGAGGATTGCCTGCCTCCGCGGGGCCCTGGAGGGCGTCCCCCCCCCCCGCCCCACCTCTCTCACCCAGGGGCGCTGGTGGGGTTCGGGGAGCAGCGGGGAGCTGGCAAGCCAGACGCCTGCAGGCCCTGTGTGAGCCTCGCCGAGGGATGGAGGTGACAGGGACACACAGCCGCCGCCAGCGCCGCCGGGCAGCGCGGCTCCTCCCTCCGCCCCGGGCTCTGGCCCCGCGCCCGCCTCGTGCCCCTCGGCCCCGCCCGCGCCGAGCCGGGGGCCGGCGGACTCCCGCAAAGGGAGGTGCACGCAGCCCTCCCCCCCCGCAGAAGCCCCGCCTCCCATTCCAGAGCTGGAGAGGTCCTGGGGTCCTCCTCCCCGTGCCCGGCTTGCAGCCGCCTCCAGAGGTCAGCGGGCCCCCCGGGCACCGGGCACCGGGCCCCCTCCTGCCTGGCACGGAAGCCCCGAGCGGGACGCGGGGCACCGGGCCTCTCCCGCGTCGCCCTGACAGGATGGTGGGGTGTGCAGCCCGGCACCCCGCGGGGGTTCAGGCTGACCACCCTCCTCCCCTCGGGGGTTCTGGGCCCCACAGTCCCCTTTGGGCCTCAGTTTCCACCGTCAGAAAGGCCGCCCCCAACCCTGGCACGGTCAGAGAAAGGAGGCGCCCGAGGCTGGTCTACAGAGATGAGCTGCTGGGTGCTGGGAGCCGGGGGCGGGGGCCCAGGGGACAGGGGTCCTCTGCGGCCTGCGTGAGGGAGCAGGCAGGGCTCACGGCAGCCCCCCCGAGAAGACGTATGCACCCCACATCACCCGGAAAGTCACCAGGCCTCTGCCGCAGGAGCAGCCGGCTGACAGGCTACCCCAGTGGGCGGGGCCCTTCCGGCGGGGGGGGGGGGCAGCTGCCCCTGAGGAGGGCTTGGAACAGCCCCGCCCCCGCACCGCGGCCCGCAGACTGGATGCTCCAATCCCGAGAGTAGGGAAGGAAAAGGGACGGCGTTTGCTGGAGTCCCTGAGAGCTGGGGCCGGAACACCCAGCCCTGAGGTGACCGGGCCGTGCCCAGCGCCCAAGGGTGCAAATACAAGCCTGTCACCCTGGGGAACCCCGGCTAGAGGGGGCTCTGCAGCCTCACGCAGGCCTCTCTCCAGCCTCCTGACCCACAGCAGCCCCCCCCCCCCCCAACCTCCAGCAGCCCTGTCTGGGCTTGGCTCACCCCTCTGAGCCCCAGGAACGTGCTGGTGGTAACACTCGCGAGCGTCCAGGGTCTGATTCCCACCAGGAAAGGTGTCCTGGCTGGGCCTGAGGTCCTGGGCTGGGGAAGGGCTTCTCTTCCCGGCTCACTGGCAATCTGGAGTCCGTGGTGGATGGACGCTCCGTCCCGGGGGCTTCTCTAGGGGCGGTGGCTACCAGGCACCTCATCTCTTAGTGGCATCGGCCCCTGCCATGGCCCCCCCAACCGTGGGCAGGCGGGCCCAGGCTGTCTGCCCGGCAGGGCCTGGTAGCTTCCAAAGACCCAAGTGTCCCAGGTCCCGGGGACCGGCTGGGAGTTCTCTTGCGGTTGGACTTAGCACCCTGCCCCTCCCTAAAGCAGCAGATGTGTGAGGGGTGGGGTGTGGAAGGAGGCCCAGCCCTCTGGTCTAAATTGGGCCCTAGCTTGGGGGCCTCCATTCCTTTCCTTCTTAGCTGTTTACAGCACAAGCACTCTGGACACACACACACACACACACACACACGGTGCGCGTATGCATATATACACACATATATATAATTTAGGGTTTGATTTTTTAAAGGAAGACCCCTTCCTCACGCTGCGGGAGAGGCTGTGGATCTAGAGGCCCCCGGAGCCCTCCCCCCCCACGCTTGGGGCTGGGCCAGGAGGTGAGGGACTGACAGCTGCACCGACACTTAGATTACAAAGGTTTATTTAGAAAATAGTTTGGTTGTTTTGGTTGTCTTCTTCTTTTTTTTTTTTTTTGGCAAACACTTAAATACTCTCAGTCATCCGATTGCCAGCTGCCCTCTTGGTCCTGCACCCCCAGGCTTGGCCCCTGGGGGGTGGGAGTCAGCCCTTGTTCACACGGGACACTGGGGGTGTTCCGGCTCTGGTGGCCATCCCGAACCCCGACGTCAGGGTCACACCCCGGCAGAGCCCCTGCCCCCCTTTCCCCCAGTGGTGTGCTGGGCCAGGTGGGGGGGGGGCGAGCAGCCCCTCGCTGAGGCGGGAAGCAGAGGGTCTCCCCCTCTCTCCTCCCCCCTCCCTAGAGGCCGGGCCCCCCGCCCTCCCCGCCGTGCAGCCCGGGGGGGGGGGGGGCAGCCTGGTGCCGGGGGTCACGGCCTGAAGCCCCTCCGGCGGCGGCGAAGAGGATGTGCTTGAAGGAGCGGCGGAAGTCCTGGTTGAAGACGGTGTAGATGACCGGGTTGAGCGAGCTGTTGCAGTAGCCGATCCAGAAGAAGAACTTGAAGAGCGGGCCGGGCAGCTGGCAGGCCTCGCGGCAGATGCCGTACAGGCTGTAGCTGAAGAAGAAGGGGAACCAGCAGAGCACGAACACGCCCATGACCACGGCCAGCACCAGCGTGAAGCGCTTCTCGCGCGCCTGGGCCACCTTGCGGCGGCACACGCTGGGGCGCGCGCGGCGCCGGCGGGACAGGAAGAACTCGACGGAGCGCGCGCTGGCCCGGGACGGGCGCCCGGGGCCGGGGGAGCGCGCGGCGGCGGCGGCGGAGGACGGCGGGCCCGGCTCGGAGGGGGCGGCGGGCCCGGGCGCGTCCCCCCCCGCCGCCGCCGCCGCCGCCGCCGCCCCGGGACCCGGCGAGCGCCGCCGCCCGCCCCGCCGCAGCGCGCCCCGGCGCCGCCGCCTCTCGGCCGCGCTGCTCTCGTCCGGCTCCACCGCGGCGGCGGCGGCGGCGGCGCAGTGCCCGTTCTCACCCCCCGCGTCCGGCCCGTTGGCGTCGTCCGTGGCGGCGGCGGCCGGGGCGCCGTCGGGGGGCCCCGCGGGGGGGCCGCGCTTGTCGCCCAGCGCGCGCGTGCGCCGCTTGGCCACGCGGTAGATGCGCGCGTAGACCAGGCCCATGATGAGGCAGGGCGCGAAGAAGGAGCCGATGCAGGAGGACAGGATGTACCAGGTCTCGTCGTTGAGGCCGCACTGCGGGTAGGCCCGGCCGTCGGGCCGGCGGAAGAAGGAGACGAGCGGCGGGAAGGAGATGACGGCGGAGATGAGCCACACGGCCACGATGGTGGCCTTGACGCGGCGCGGCGTGCGCTTCAGGTTGTACTCGACGGCCTGCGTCACCGACCAGTAGCGGTCCAGGCTGATGGCGCACAGGTGCACGATGGACGAGGTGCAGAAGAGCACGTCGAGCGCCAGGTACACGCCGCACCACACCGGCCCGAAGTACCAGTAGGCCATGAGCTCGTTGGCCAGCGAGAAGGGCATGACCAGCGTGGCCACCAGGATGTCGGCCGAGGCCAGCGACACGAGGAACAGGTTCTGCGGGGCGCGCAGCGCGCGGCTGGTCAGCACGGCGATCACCACCAGCACGTTGCCCACCACGGTGAACACGATCAGGAAGCCCACCACGGCCGCCAGCCCCGCCACGGCGCCCGCCGAGTACGGCCCGGGCGGGGGGCCCCGGGCGCCCCCCGAGGCGTTGCCGGCCCCGCCGCCGCCCTCACCCGCGCCGCTCGCGTTGGGGCCTGGCGCGGCCGCCGCCGCCGCCGCCAGCGCGGCCGCCAGCGCCGGGGACGCCATGGTCCTCCCGCCGCCGCCGGCGGCTACGCGGTCCCGCGCGGAGCCCGGGCGCGGCCGCCGCAGGTCGAGCGCCCCCGGGCCCGGGGCGGCGCCCGCATCGCCGCCCGCTCCCCGGGAGCGCGCGCCGGGGCCCGCGGCGCCCCGCAGCCGCCCCTCGGCCGTGGTGGCCCGGCGGGCGGGCGGGCGGGCGGCGGAGAGCGAGGCTGCCGGGCTCCCCGCCGCCGCCGGCGCGCGCGCGCGAGCGCAGAGCCGGAGCCGGGGAGGGCGCGGGGCCGCGGCGGCGGCGGCGGCGGCGGCGGGATGGAGCGGGTCCCGGGGTCCCCGCCGCCCCGCCCTCGGTCCCCGCTCACTGGGGGCGCCCGGGCCGCGAGCCCGCGGCGACGCAGCCCCGGAGCCCCGCCGGCGCGCAGGCTGCGGGCGGCGGCGGCGGCGGCGGCGGCGGCCCGGGCGCTCCGCTTCCCATCGGCGGCCGGCTGCGGATCCGCGGGACCCCCGCGCCCGGCCTCCGGCTCCAACTTTACTTTCCCCGGCTGGGCGCCGGCCCCGCCGGGAGTCCTCGCGCCGCTCCCGGCCCCGCGGGCGCCGCCTCGCCGGCCCGGGTCTCCAGCGCCGCGCCGCCTCCGCCCACGCCGCCGCGCGCTCGGCGCGAGTGCCGCCGCTGGGGCTCGGCTTCCAACTTGGGTCGAGTTGCGCGGCGGGGCGGGCACCCGGGGCGGGGCGGGGCGCCGGGCCGGGTCGGGCCCGGGGGAGCGGGCCGGGAGCCGCAGCCCGCGGCCGCCTGCCTGGGCGAGCCTACCCGCGCGGCGCCGGGGAGGAGCCGGGGCGGCGGCGCGGGGCGCGCGCCCGGCGAGGGCGCCCCCTCCAGGCCCGGCCAAGGCCTGCAGGCCGCGGCCGGGCGCCGAGTTCAGACCCGGGCTGGCGGGCCCTGCCCAGAGCCGCCTTCGGGGTCCCCGCCCCCCCACCCCGGCTCCGCGCCGGCCCCGGGGGGTTAGGGCCCGGTGGAAGGGCGAGCCCCGCGCCTGCCCCCCGCGCCGCCCCCCGCGCTCCGGCCCCGCCGCGCCGAGGGTCTGCGCTCCCCGAGAGCCACCTCCTCAGCCAGCCGCGGCTCCCTCCTCTGCGTCCTGCTTACCCGAGCTGCGGGCGCATGAATCATAAGCGCGGTGCCGGTGGAAGCCCTGGGCAGGCTCCCAAGCTCCGCACCCAGGTTGGCAATTATTGAAGTTAATTCTCAAGCTGCGCGACCCCGCATTTAACTGCTGCGCTTAACTGCTGTGTGTGTGTGTGTGTGTGTGTGTGGTGTGTGCGTGTGTGTTCAAAACCAGCCCCTTGACAAACTGCAAACCGCAGGGCTCCATGATGGGTGTTTTTGAGTGCGCAGACAGACCCAAGGAAGAGGGGGTGTTGCGGTGCCCTCCCCCCTTCTCTCCCACAGAGGTGGCCCCTGTCTTCAGGCAGCCTGAGTCTGTGGGAGACAGAGCTCTAGGGAAGAGGTGGCTCCGAGGGACAGGTTGGCTGACATTTCCCTGCTGGGATCTTCCAGAAATGTGCTCCCCACGCTCTCCCCTTGCAGAGCGAGACTGGGCCGATTGGAGGCTGCAGGTCCCGGGGGTGGGGCTCTGAGTACCCAGGAAGGCTGCGGGGGGGGGGGGCAGCACGGGTGCGCCGTTGGGGCTGCTTGAGCCCCTGGGGCTGGCTGCCGCCTGGTGGCTGGGGCAGTCCAGCCCGGTCACCCGCAGAGCCCCTCTCGGGGCAGCTGGGCACGGGCACTCGGCGTGGAAGACCCCGCGGGCCGTGTCCTGGTCTTCATCTGGGCCTTGGGGGGGTGGGGCTGTGTGCGTTGCAGTGCTGGGCACCCCTGAGGCCCAGCCCGGAGGGAGGCCTCCCTGGAGGAAGTGGCTGACAGGGCTGCGGAAGGAGGCCCAGGTTCTCGGGCTCGGAGCCCCGCATCCTGGAGGCTGGGGGAGCGGAGGAGGACGTGGAGAAGGGCGAGGGCACCGGTCAGGCCCTGGCCCCTCCCCCACAGCGGGTCAGCTATGCCCCCCCCCCCCAGGGAGCAGTGCTCTGGGGCGTGCGGGGTAGGACAGGCCATCCCCGTCCTGGCTCCACGGCCAGCCTGGGGTTCACCGGCCACAGCTGCCCTGCACGAGGCTTTGGGAGGGAGAAGGGGGCAGAAGACCTGGGCCCCATGCCGCCAACCTTCACGCTGCCCAGGCCAGCCAGCGAGGAGCTCAGGCCCTTGGGAGCAGCTGGCAGCACGCCCTCCTGGCATAAGTGGGCGGGGAGGGGGTGGGAGACTCAGGGACCCCCCCCATCCTTGGGGTGGAAAGACTGCTGTGGCTGAAGCGTAGACACCTGCAAATACCCAGCAAACCCACCCAGATGCGGGGGGCGGGGGCGGGGCCGGGGCCGCAGACCGTCCGGTCTTGCAGCCAGCGAGGGCGTCTGGCCCAGGGGTGGCTGGCGGCCAGGCCCGGCTGGGCCCCGGCAGGGGTGTGCCGTGGGGTTTGGGTGGCACTGGTGGTGGGGTGTCTGTGCCGTGTGTGTGGGGGGGGGGGTGTTAGGGGAGCTCTGGCCGTGGGCACCCTGGGGTGAGCGCGCCCCACAGGGGCCGTCCGGAGCCACACAGTGGCAGGACACCGAGGCTGGGCCCGCCCTGCTCTGCCAGGTCCCGGCCGTCCCCGCAAAGGGAGCCGGCTGCGCCGCTCCTGGCCACGCCCAGGTGCGTGGCACCACCCGGGGGCAGCCCCCGCATGGCTGGCAGAACCGCCTTGCTGTACACAGAGCCGTGCACACGCACACGCACATGTGCACACGCACCTGCCTGCTGGAATAGGTCTCTGTGTGCAGACATGTTCCTATGCATATCTGTGTGCACCCATATTGTGTGCACACATGCACACGCACGCATGCATGCATATCATGGGTGCGTGCTCCCGTGGGAGCATGCATGTGCCCGGTCGTGCATATTCACACACACATCTGCGTGCTCACGGCCACCCCTGCGCCTAGGCATCGTGTGAACACGCTTCCGCTCACACACGTGCACCTCAGCTCCGGGCGGCGTGCCGCCCGTCAACGGAGGGAATGGAAGCCGCCGTCCCTGGGTGGCTTTCCCGCGGTCGGGGCCTCAGTTTCCCCTGCCTGAGGAGAGCACTGTGCCAGCGTTCCGCGGGCCTCGCCCCTCCCCGCCTGGGCGGGAGCTGTGGGCAGGGATGCGGTGCCTGCCCGGCCTGCCTCTGTCTCCCGCGGGCGCGGCGGGGGCTGCGTGGGTCTCTGCCCACCGCGCGGGCTGGGGTCCGCGTGCAGGGAAGGCGGGAGGAAAGCGGGGTTCCTGTCTCGGGGCCAAGGGGACGAGGTCTCCCTGGGAGCGGCACTGAGGGTTTTCCCCTCGGGCTTGGCTGGAATTTCATTTGAAAGATGAGGCAGGGGGTGGAATGAGGTTCGCGTCTCTGCCTATCCCTCCGTGAAGAACCCCGGAACCCCGGAACCCCGTCTGCCTTGTCAGGAGGCGGGCCTCACGCAGGGCACGTGGATCAGCATCGAGGATCGGGCGGCGTGGCCACCGAGGAGCCGGCGGAAGCCCTGCGGGGCGGAGCCGCCCCGGGGGGGGGGGGGCTGGGCTGGGTCCCGAGCGTGCTGGATTCCAGCCGCGAGTCGGCGTCTCTCAGGGAGCGCCTGCCGCTGTCACCCCAGTCCCCCGAGCCTGTCGGGGGGCTTAAACCGTCTGCAGACGAGGCGGAGGCTGTAGGAAGGAGGCCCCGGCTCAGCCAGGGAGGCCAAGCAAGGCTCAGGGCCTGCCTTCCCGGTCATACACACGCCGGGACGTGAGGTGCGGCGCTGCGGCAGCTACCCTGTGAGCAGGGGGGCGAATGGCACAGAATGCCGCCGTCCTTGAGCCTCCATGGACGCAGCCTCGGGCCGAGCACCCCTGCCTGAAGGGGACTCTGGGAGCCGCTGCCTTGAGCCTTTGGGGAGGAAGGCTCTGTACCCTGTAAGCAGTATGTCCTAAGAAGTGTGCCGCCCGCAGCCCTGCTCTGCCTCCTCTGAAAAGGGGCCGCCGTGGTGTATAAAACATACCCTCCCTCCCCCACGTGGAGGGCCGGGGGGGGCTGGAGGATCAGGGGAGCAAGGGGACCTAGGTCGAGAGTTGGGCAGAAGAGGGAGGGGCCAGAGGCAGACTCCAGCACTGCAAGGAGAGGCAGGTGGGTGTGCGGTGCGCGCGTGTGGTGTGCACGTGTGTGCACGTGTGGTGGACTGCATGTGTGCACACGTGGTGTGTCATGTGTGGCATGGGCAGGAGTGTAGCGTGTGTGGTGTGCGCATGTGTGTGGCTGACGTGTGCGTGCACGTAGTATAGGTGTGCAATGTGTGCACACGGTGGGTACATGCACGTGGCGTGTGTGCATGTGTACACATGGGTGCGTGTTAGTGTGCACATTGTGGTGGGCGTGCGTATGTGTGCCACCATCTCTCCTCCCCACAGCTACCCTAGCCATCACCACAAACGCCACCATCACCGTGGCTGTGTGGCTTCTGCCATCGCTAGCTCAACCCCATCACCAGCGTGCCACCACCGGTACCCCACCAATGCCACCACCACTGGCAGCGCCACCTCCAGCGCCACTCCGGCCCCCAACGGCACCGTCAGCCCTGCCTCTAACTGTTCTCGGATGGTGGTCTCAGTTTCCGAGGCGGTGTGGCACTGTCCTCAGTGGCGTGGCGGAGTCCTGGGTGCTGTTACTGTGTCGTGGCAGAGTCCTTGGTGGCGTGGCGGGGTCCTGGGTGCTGTTGCTGTCGTGAGTGGCGTGGCGGAGTCCTGGGTGCTGTTACTGTGTCGTGGCGGAGTCCTTGGTGGCGTGGCGGGGTCCTGGGTGTTGTTACTGTGTCGTGAGTGGCGTGGCGGAGTCCTGGGTGCTGTTACTGTGTCGTGAGTGGCGTGGCGGGGTCCTGGGTGCTGTTACTGTGTCGTGGCGGAGTCCTTGGTGGCGTGGCGGGGTCCTGGGTGTTGTTACTGTGTCGTGAGTGGCGTGGCGGGGTCCTGGGTGCTGTTACTGTGTCGTGAGTGGCGTGGCGGAGTCCTGGGTGCTGTTACTGTGTCGTGAGTGGCGTGGCGGGGTCCTGGGTGCTGTTACTGTGTCGTGAGTGGCGTGGCAGAGTCCTGGGTGCTGTTACTGTGTCGTGGCGGGGTCCTGGGTGCTGTTGCTGTCGTGAGTGGCGTGGCGGGGTCCTGGGTGGTGTTACTGTGTCGTGAGTGGCGTGGCGGGGTCCTGGGTGCTGTTACTGTGTCGTGAGTGGCGTGGTGCTGTAGTCTCCTGGGTGGGGTTGCACACCTCTGGGAGGTCCCCAGCCTCCATTTGCACCTCAAGTGGCAGGGACTCGCTACTTTCTCTCAGCGTAGCTCTGCTGATTGTCACCAGTGCTGACGCTCATCCAGCGAGGGTCCACGTCAGTTGACCTTTCACGCAGGCGCAGACCCGAGAGTGCCCCTCCTGGCGGGGGTGGCGGCATGGGCTTTGGGGAGGGGGCTTGGGCTCTGGCCTTGACATCGCTAAGGGCAGTCTCTGTGGTTGGCAAAGTCCCTGGCTGCCTCCCTTGTGGCTCTGGGCCCCGGCCTCCTCTGGGACCCTGGGCTCACGGGGTGCCCAGCGGGCTTTGGGATCCTTGCCGTGGGTGCTGCTCACGTCCCCATCCTGCCGGTCAGCGCACGGAGGTCTTGCAGGTGGACACACCGGCGTCCGAGGGACAGGCTAGCGGGTGGGCGCGCTCCGGGCGTCTCCTCCACGGCACCCACGCGCCCTGGCCCGCGCTGCGGGATTCCAGCCCTGACGCGGCCTCTCTGGGGACTCCCAGTTAATCGCGCTCACCCCATTTCCCAGGAGCTTCCGTTTCTCCCGCTGCCCACCGGGGAGGGGCACCCACGCCCACCGGGCCCGCACCAGTGCCAGCTTGGTGAGAGGACGCATGGACCGCTCCCACGGGGTGGAATCTCCCTGGCCTCACCCAGGGCTCATTCTCTGCTCAGCCTGAGTGGAGCCTGCTGCCGCCACCACCCAGTGTGGGGACCGGCGTCCGGAGGGGCCACGGAGCCGCGCAGCTCAGGGGACGAGGCCAGGCCATTCCCCGCGCTCGCACGTGGCGTTCCCCCCCCCCCAGGGTGACACCTGAGCCTCGGCTGCCCCACGGAGAGTTCAGAGGATGTCCCCAGCAGAGATGGCACGTCCAGGGAAAGCAATTGCATGCCCGCGGTTTGCGAACCTGACCGTAGCAGACGAGCGCTCCGCAGCCAGAGTCCAGACAGTCTTTGCTTTGGTTTGGCTACGTTTTGTTTTGTTTTTTTAAATCAGAGCATGCCAGAGTTCTAGTTCTTAACACGATGCTGTTTGGAAAAACAAGCAGGGACCCCTCGGCCTCGCCGTGACCCCGGGGGCTTCCTCCAGCTTCGCTGGTGCACAGGGTGGAGGAGTGCGGGCTCGGCCACCCCACGGTGGAGACGGCCACGGGGCCTCCACGCCACCACGAGGCCCGGAACACCCCGGGCTTCCGCCGTCCTGCGCTGCCCACTGTCCGGAGAGGTGTGCTCCGAACCTGGACACCCTCCGCTCAAGCTCTGTAGGAGCTGCTACGGTTTCTTCCCGGGCTTTCTCTTTCCAGAATCCTGGAGAAGAAAGTCTAGCCTCCCTGGGGCAGAGCTCTGGCAGGGAGCGGGCCTGGACTCGCAGTCACCTGTCACACCTGTGGCTTCTGCCACAGGTCCACTGACGTTCATACCGATGTCCCATTGGTTAGAACCTGGCCACACGGCCACACCCACTGCAAAGGAAGCTGGGAAATACAACTTTCCCCAGGCAGCCGTATTCCAAGGTCTGGGTTCATTACTCTGAAGCAGGGTTTGCAGGCGCCAGCCCTGTTGGGGGCTGGGGCTGGAGACTTCTCCACCATGCTGGGGGCGGAAGGGCGGTTAGCGGCGTTCCTGGCCAACATTTGCGCATTGTCTGGAACAGTCCCCCAGCCGCCATGGGCAAAAGAGTTCTCAGCCTTCGTCAACTATCCCTGGGGGCAAATCAACCTCCCCAGCACCATCAGGGGCGGACTCAGGCCCCGGGGGAAGGCTGGACTGGCTGGACCGGGGAGACCCACGGGTTCCCTGAGGCGGGGGGGAAATCTTCCTTCTGCAAGCCCAGCCCGCCGGCTCTGCTGTGGAAAAACAGTGATACCCGTTAATGCCGCCTGGCGTGCAGCACCTAATTAAGAAAGAGAGCTGTGCGGGCATTGCTGTCACCCCCAAAGTGATGCTTCCGGGTGCTAACCCCTGCCCCGCGGGTGTGGTTTTTATTTGGGAGAAGGGTCACGTTTGCAGACGGGTGACCACGTTCGCTGAGGCCGAGCTGCCATCGGCGTGTTTCCTGGGGAGGACAGAGAGGGCGGGAGGCCACGCGGCGGTGGCGGTGGAGGCAGGGACGAGGCGGCAGCCGGGGACGCTTCAGGCTGCAGGAGTTGGGACAGGTGGCTCATGTTGGAATAGCCGGGGGTCTCTGCGCCCCGACTTTAGGGAGAGCTTGGCTGTGTCGAGACTTCCGACGTTGGGGACTGTGGGAGAGAGTGTTGCTTTCGCTATGAGCCAAGAACCAGGCTTGCTGGGGACAGGAGCCTGGCCTGGCACTCGCCCACCCCCGCGGTGGCTCCAGCGCTTCGGGGGGCGCCTGCCCGCTGACGGCGGCCCAGGACCCGGAGAGGGAGCGGGCGTGGGAGGGTTCTCCCGGGGCCTGCAGAGACAGAGCACTTGAGAGCGAGCACTCCGCAGAGGGGGGTCAGGCCTAGGCGTGGGGTGGGGGATTACCGGCGCTCATGTGTGAGACCAAGCCAGTGTGGAGCCCGGGCCCGCTGGCCTTCCCAGCCTCCGCCCCTCCACAGTCTCTCGTGGGTCCTTTACCTCGCCCTCCGAGCCTTGGCTCACACCAGGACTCAGTCTGGGCCCCCTGGCTCCCACGTTCTCTCCCGGTGGGGCCTTCCCCGGTGAGTGGGCGCACGGAGGCGCGTTCAGAAAGGAACAGAGGGGTGAGCCCACGCTGCCCGGCTGCGGTGTCCGCCGCGAGCACGGTGGCGAAAGGGAATCCTTTGACCGTGGCGTTCCTGGGATTCGCCCCAGGGAGCCGCGGTCGACGTGAACAAAGGGTTTGTAGCTTGACGGCGGCTCGCTGTTCCTAGGAAGCAGCGGTGTTGGACGCCCCGGCCGGCGGCGGCCTCCATGGCGGTGAGAAGCGGCACCTTGCGTGGGCCACGGGGCCTTGGAGTCCGGCTGGCCAACCCCCCCCTCCTCCCCGCCCCCGCCAGCACACAGTGGGGCCGCGCACTGTGGGCTCCTCGGGGGTGCCGGAGCAGCTGGCGTCCGGGAGGGGGGCAGCATGGCGGGCCCCGGCCCCGGGAGCCCATCTCGGAGCGCCCGCGGTGGGCCACCCTGTCCTGGTCCCCCACGGGACGGCCTGGCACGGTGGGGCGCCAGATGTGTCCCGCCTCCCGGGAAGCTGTGCACAGCTGGCCACCCGGGTCTCGCTGTCTCTAGCCCTGCCCACAGGGTGCCCCCCTGCACCCAGCCCTGCCCTCAGGGTGCCCCCCCTGCACCCAGCCCTGCCCTCAGGGTGCCCCCCCTGCACCCAGCCCTGCCCTCAGGGTGCCCCCCTGCACCCAGCCCTGCCCACAGGGTGCCCCCCTGCACCCAGCCCTCCCTGAGGCCGGCCGGGGGCCTTGCGGTCCTCACCCCTCCTGGCTGCACCGGGGGGGGGGAGGGCAGGACCCCAACCCGCTCTGTCCTCGCAGGCCTCCCTCCCCTGGGCTCAGCCACCTCCGGAAAGCCCTCCGGGCCCCCAGAGGGAAGGGGACCCAGGGCGGGGGCTGCGGCTGCGTCTGGACCGGTGTCGCCGGCTCGTGGGGCGGCGGCCGCCCGGCCCCTGCTGCCCCCCGGCCCCTGCTGCCCCGCGCCGGCCGGGGGGGGGGGCCTCGCGCCGCTGCCTCCCTCGCGGCAGTCGGGGCAGAAGCCGGGCGCTCGCGCCCCGGGCCGCTAATTGAATGAACGTTCCTCCGCGCGGAGGGCCCAGGCCTGCCGTTTCCACGGTGACCGCTCCTAATGGCTCCCGAGACGGGGTGAGACGGGGTCCGGCTCCCCTCGGCCACCCATCGGAGGCGCTGCGCCCCCAGCAGTTCCCTCTCGGCGCCCGTGCGACTCTGTTTGTGGAAGCACCACCCCCAAAGCCCGCCCCGAGCCCCGGGACACGCAGACGATTCCGGGGCGAAGTCAAAGCAAGGCCGGGGGTCTTTATTCCGGGATTGGATTTATATAGCAGTAATGGCGGCAGGAAGGGGCGGGATTTGGAGCGGCTAGCTAGGCACTGATAGGCCGGCTAGGCTGTCCATCAAGGGTGGTGACGTCATGGGACCGCCCCTAAGGGCAGACGTCACGGCCCCCGGCCCCGCCTCTGGGTTGATCGCCCGCGGCCATCTTGGCGCACACGCGGTCTGAGGCGGGAGGCGGGGCTGGTTAGAGCCGCCCTGGCCGCCTTTCCGGTTCCGGTTCCGGAGAAGGCCGGCGGGGCGAGCAGCCGCGCGGCCCCAGGGCCGGAGAAGGGGCGGCCGGCTAGGACGGCCTCCTGAGGCCCCAGCCAGTGCCCCGCACTCCGGAAGCCAGGCTGGCGCGGCGGCGCGGCACGCACGGAACCCCAGGGCCACCCCGGCCCGGCGAACCCTTGAGAACACCGGCAGAACCACGACGGGCGCACCGGCGGCGGGAGGGGCGTTCCCGCGGGGGGCGGGGGGCGGGACGCGGGCGTCTGTACACGCGCGTGCGCAGGGGGGCGGGACGCGGGCGTCTGTACAAGCTGGGGGGCCGGGACGCGGGCGTCTGTACACGCGCGGGGGGCGGGACGCGGGCGTCTGTACACGCGCGGGGGGCAGGACGCGGGCGTCTGTACACGCGCGTGCGCGGGGGGCAGGACGCGGGCGTCTGTACACGCTCGGGGGGCCGGGACGCGGGCGTCTGTACACGCGTGGGGGGGCGGGACGCGGGCGTCTGTACACGCGCAGTGGGGCGGGACGGGCGTCTGTACACGCGCGGGGGGGCGGGACGCGGGCGTCTGTACACGCGCGTGCGCAGGGGAGCGGGACGCGGGGGTCTGTTCACGCGCAGGGGGGCGGGACGGGCGTCTGTACACGCGCGGGGGGGCGGGACGGGCGTCTGTACACGCGCAGGGGGGCGGGACGCGGGCGTCTGTACACGCGCGGGGGGGGCGGGACGCGGGCGTCTGTACACGCGCGGGGGGGCGGGACGCGGGCGTCTGTACACGCGCGGGGGGGCGGGACGCGGGCGTCTGTACACGCGCGGGGGGGCGGGACGCGGGCGTCTGTTCACGCGCGGGGGGGCGGGACGGGCGTCTGTACACGCGCGGGGGGCGGGACGCGGGCGTCTGTGCACGCGCAGTGGGGCGGGACGCGGGCGTCTGTACACGCGCGGGGGGGCCGGGACGCGGGCGTCTGTACACGCGCAGTGGGGCGGGACGCGGGCGTCTGTACACGCGCGGGGGGCTGGGACGCGGGCGTCTGTACACGCGCAGGGGGCGGGACGGGCGTCTATACACGCCCAGTGGGGCGGGACGGGCATCTGTACACGCGCGGGGGGGCGGGACGGGCGTCTATACACGCCCAGTGGGGCGGGACGCGCGGGGGGGCAGGACGGGCGTCTGTACACGCGCAGTGGACCGGGACGCGGGCGTCTGTACACGCACGTGGGGCGGGACGCGGGGGTCTGTACACGCGCGGGGGGCGGGACGCGGGCGTCTGTACACGTGCGGGGGGCCGGGACGCGGGCGTCTGTACACGCGCGGGGGGCTGGGACGCGGGCGTCTGTACACGCGCGGGGGGGGCGGGACGGGTGTCTGTACACGCGCAGTGGACCAGGACGCGGGCGTCTGTACACGCGCGTGGGGCGGGACGCGGGGGTCTGTACACGCGCGGGGGGCGGGACGCGGGCGTCTGTACACGCGCGGGGGCCGGGACGCGGGCGTCTGTACACGCGCGGGGGGCCGGGACGCGGGCGTCTGTACACGCGCGGGGGGCCGGGACGCGGGCGTCTGTACACGCGCGGGGGGGCCGGGACGCGGGCGTCTGTACACGCGCGGGGGGCGGGACGCGGGCGTCTGTACACGCGCGGGGGGGGCGGGACGCGGGCGTCTGTACACGCGCCGGGGGGCGGGACGCGGGCGTCTGTACACGCGCGGGGGGGCGGGACGCGGGCGTCTGTACACGCGCGGGGGGGCGGGACGCGGGCGTCTGTACACGCGCGGGGGGGGCGGGACGCGGGCGTCTGTACACGCGCGGGGGGCCGGGACGCGGGCGTCTGTACACGCGCGGGGGGCCGGGACGCGGGCGTCTGTACACGCGCAGGGGGCGGGACGCGGGCGTCTGTACACGCGCAGGGGGCGGGACGCGGGCGTCTGTACACGCGCGTGCGCAGGGGAGCGGGACGCGGGGGTCTGTTCACGCGCAGGGGGGCGGGACGCGGGCGTCTGTTCACGCGCGCGGGGGCGGGACGCGGGCGTCTGTACACGCGCGGGGGGGGCGGGACGCGGGCGTCTGTACACTCGCGGGGGGCGGGACGCGGGCGTCTGTACACGCGCGGGGGGGGCGGGACGCGGGCGTCTGTACACGCGCGGGGGGGGCGGGACGCGGGCGTCTGTACACGCGCGGGGGGCGGGACGCGGGCGTCTGTTCACGCGCGGGGGGGCGGGACGCGGGCGTCTGTACACGCGCGGGGGGGCAGGACGCGGGCGTCTGTACACGCGCGGGGGTCGGGACGCGGGCGTCTGTACACACGGGGGGCTGGGACGCGGGCCTCTGTACACGCGCGGGGGGGCGGGACGCGGGCGTCGGTACACGCGCGTGCGCAGGGGGGCGGGACGCGGGCGTCTGTACACGCGTGCGGGGGCGGGACGCGGGCGTCTGTACACGCGCGGGGGTCGGGACGCGGGCGTCTGTACACACGGGGGGCTGGGACGCGGGCCTCTGTACACGCGCGGGGGGGCGGGACGCGGGCGTCGGTACACGCGCGGGGGGTCGGGACGCGGGCGTCTGTACACGCGCGTGCGCAGGGTCGCCTGTCACGGCCTCGAAGGGGCGTCCGTGCCACCCGAGGACGGAGGTGGGCGTGTGCCTGGCGCAGACCCCAGCAGGGGAAGGGCGAGGCCCCTGGCCCCCCACAGGGTGACGGCGCCCGCTCCGGAGGGCCTGGCGCTGCTGGGCAACCCGCCTCGGGGATCTGGGGGGTTGGGGGGGTTGCTTTGGTTTAGCTCGGGTGGCGCTGGGGTTTGGATCAGGGCCTCGCGCTGCCCTGGCCGCGCCATCTTCCCGTCCTTGGGTTTTGCCTCGGGCGGGCGGGCAGGCTGCACGGTGACCCTCCCGTCTAGGCCTCCCACACCGCTGCGAGCCAGCGAGCTCGGCTGTTCAGTTGAGATGGGGTCTCTCCGACATTTTTTTCCTGGACTGACCTCTTGGATTATGGGGTAGGACAGAACCGCAGCCCCTCAGCGTGACCACCTAGCGGGCGGGGACCCCCCATCTCCCAGCGCCCCCATCTCCCAGCTCCTTAGCGCTCTTCCTCCCTCCGCAGCCTGCAAAGTCGCGCCCACGTCTCCCTGTCCACAACAGGACGACCTGCCGAAGACGCTCCCAGAACGTTCACGCGGGCCGCCCCGGCTCTGCAAACCCGAGTGCTGTCCGCGGGCCGAGTCTTGGGCCCCCCCAGGCTGTGAGCTGCGGTTGCAGTGCGGTGGGGTGTGTGCGCCCCGTCCACCTGCAGGCCCGGGCGGGTGGGGGGCGGGAGGAGGAACCGCTGTGCAGGACTTTGGCAAATGCACCCGAGTTCCCCCTGGGGCCGTAGTTTCAAACCGTAGGAAAGTGACGAGGATGAAAATAGTACAAGAGCCCCGCGCGCCTTCTGCTTACATTCCGTTATAGGTCACGTTCTAACCGTGTTTGTTTGCTCATTCGTGTCCCTGGGTGCCTTTCCCTCCTCCTCGGGCTCCTCTCCCGGCCCTCCCTCTCCTCTCCCCCCTTCCTTGATACTTTGTAAACCTCTGGGTTAAGTGGCAGACATCACCGCTTCTGGTCCCTGATGCTTAACCGCCAAGGGAGAGCCTGGCCTGCCCCCCCCCCCCGCCGGGGCCCATGCTGCCCCTCCCAGCACAGCCCGTGGGGCCGGGCATTGCGCGCTCTCTCGCTCGAGCTCTAGCTCTCTGTCCTCTCCTCCCTTCCATCGTCTCTATGTCATGGACAGTTCTTTTGCACAGCCGTTGTGGGCAAGTGCCCCCACCCCTGTCTCCCTGGGGAGGGGGGGCAGGCCCTCGCTCTTGCCCCGTCTCCCTGAGGAGGGGGGGCAGGCCCTTGCTCTTGCCCTGTCTCCCTGAGGAGGGGGGGCAGGCCCTCGCTCTTGCCCTGTCTCCCTGAGGAGGGGGGGCAGGCCCTTGCTCTTGCCCTGTCTCCCTGGGGAGGGGGGGCAGGCCCTCGCTCTTGCCCTGTCTCACCCTCCGCCTCTCCATGGACGCTGTTTGTGAGCAGCTGGTCACGGAGCTGTTGGGTTTAGCTGCTCTCTGGTTTTCATTTTCTTATTTACTTTACTTGTGGTTTGTTTTGTTTTTACTATCTTCAGTTGTACAAAGGAGTCGCCACTCAGCAAAGCCTTTTATGGAGCAGGGCATCTTGGTCCAGGTCGCCCCTTGCAGCGTTCCCGGTGCACCTGCTCCTCATTTCCTGGCAACTACAGCCACTCCTGGGAAAGACACTCGACGCCCCCTCACGCCCCCCCCCCCCCCCGGCTTCCTCGTGGCTCTCGTCTCATGCAGACTTTGCTGGAAAATGTCAAACTTTAAGTCCCGTGCTTGCCCTATGCTTTGGGCATTCCACAGACAGCCGCCCCGTCTGCTCCGCGCGGTGCATCTGCAAATCCATCACCTGTCCATCACCGATCCACCTACTCACCCGCTCACCCATCCACCATGCCCCTGCCCGCCCACCCCCCTCTATCCACTCTCCATCCCTCGTCCCTCCCTCCATCGTCCAGCCGTCCTTCTCTCCACCCATCATCCGATTACCCATCTGTCCATTCCCCACCCACCTCTCATCCTCCCACCCATTAATTAATGTGTGTACACATAAAATACACCTACCTGTCATCTATTAATCATCCAACCCATACCTCTTATCAATACAGACTTAAATACCCACGTCCCCCAACATTTGTTTTTCATTGCTGTACTCAATCATTCCAAACTTGGCGGCAGGGCGGCCGCGGGCGCCGGCTCCGCGTGTCTGGGGCGCGCCGCACGTGCCCAGCACTTCCTTGCTTTCTGGCATCACAAGATGTTCTGGTCTAATTTTGTTCTCGTCTTGCCCCGGCCCTTTCTCTCCGGCGTCCCGGCTCCTTGCGGTGAGGAATGCTTTCGCAGCCGAGGCGCAGGGCCCGGGTCCAAAGACGAGGCTTTGAGGTCTGTGAGCAGAGGGCACGAGGAGAGTCGCGCGGGGCGGACACGCAGGGTGACGCCGGCACGGGCGTGTGTGCATGTATGTCCGCGTCCCCACGTGCCCACGCACACGCGTATCTTCACACACGACTGTACTGGGCCGCGGTCAGGGCCTCCTCTCCCTCCCTGCAGGAGGCTGCCAGGCCTCATCTGCCCCTCCAAGGACCCCGACACAGCCGTGTGTTTGTACGAGCCTGGACCACAGCCAGGGGACCGTGAGGGGGCCCGAGGACACGCGCGCGTGTGGGGGGGGGCGGGTGAGCCAGTGCTCCAGGCCGGGCCCCGCCTGCCATTGCCGAGCCGGGCGCGGAGAAGAGGCCAGCGCGGCCCACGCGCCTCGGGTTCCTCCAGACGCGGCGCAGCCCCTGCATCCGAATCGCCACCCGTGCTTTTCACGTATGTTTCTGTGTCATCCCCCTCCCCCCCGGCTCAGGCTCATGGCTTGAACAGATGTGGGGAGCAGGCCTGAGCTCCCCAGGTCGGAGGGCCCCCTGGGCCGGGCCAGCGCGCGCCCTGGAGACCCCCCTCCTCGCACCCCGGGACGCCAAGTGCGGCTGTGCTCTCGCGTCGTCTTCCGCGGTTCCTCCTGTGGGGTCGTGGACCCTGCGCGCCGCCTCGCATCGCTGCCTTCTTACGGCGGGGAGCTCGCCCTCCAGCCTCCTCCCTCCTCATACGGGGGGGGCTGCCCTCCCCTCCGAACAGATCCCACAAACCAAGGAGGAAAACAGGAGCTCTGGGGAGACAGCGGTCATCGGGGCTCTGGAAACTGCACCTCCCAGGCAGGGGAGGGCGTCCACGCAGGGAAGGGCATCCACTCAGGGAAGGGTGTCCACGCAGGGAAGGGCGTCCACACAGGGAAGGGCGTCCACGCAGGGAAGGGCGTCCACGCAGGGAAGGGCGTCCACTCAGGGAAGGGTGTCCACGCAGGGAAGGGCGTCCACACAGGGAAGGGCGTCCACGCAGGGAAGGGCGTCCACGCAGGGAAAGGCTTCCGTCCACGCAGGGAAAGGCCTCCGTCCGCTCCACTCCCCGTGGCCGCGCCGTGCTTCCTGGGGCGTCCCCTCCTCCACCCTTCCTCTCACTCAGCTTCTGTGTTTGCAGACACACGCATCCACACAGCATTTCTTTTGTTACCTCCAGACCTCCGGCTCCAGAACCATCCATGGTGCTGACAGACGGGCTTGCTCACGACCGGACCCTGCACGTGCACACGGGGGCCTTTGCTGCTTAGCTCTCGGGGCCCAGCGCCTCCTCCCGGGGCCGGGGCGTCTTCAGTGTCCCTCCCGAGCCCCGGCACCAAGCCTGGCTCCGCGGGGGCCACGCTGTTCGGGATTTCCGCTCAGATTCTATGCGATCCCTGAGTCGGGGCGGCCGAGCCCTCGGTGCTGTGAACACCTCTGAACCCTCCTCTCTCCCGTCTTCCACGAGTCCGGGGGTTCGTGACCCCCTCCTGCAGGCCAGGACGCCCGGGCTGACCCTGCTGCCCTCCACCCCGCCACCCCTTCCTTCCTGCTCCCTCCACCCCCTCCCTCCTACTGCCCTCCACCCCTCTACGCTCTCTTCGTTGCCTTCCCCCCCACTGCCCTCCCTCCCTCCCCCACAGGCGGTGGCCCCGCCTCTCTGTCTGGTGACACTGGTCCAGCCCTGTCGGGGCTTCTCGGGGTGGCTTCCCTGACGTGGCGCGCCCCAGCCCGGCCTCCCCCCCGGCCTCCCCCCCACCTCCCGAAGCCTGGCGTCAGCCTCAGTCTCCCCGCCACGCCAGCTGGAGATCACAGTCACACTTCGCAGCCTCCTCCTGCTTTTGTCACTGACACCTAGAGTCCCTGGGTTTGCCTTCAAGCGGGTGGTGAGTGTGTGCGTGTGTATGCACACGCGCACACGCGCACGTCCTCTGTGAAGCGCGGGAGTGGGGCGGGGCTCACACAGCAGCGTGGGGTCCCCGCGGGGTCTCCGGCCAGCCCCTCGCAGGCGGAGGGCGGGCGCGCAGGGTGCGGGGCCCGGCACCGAGGCCCACCAGGCCGCCTGCGGGCTCAAGTCGTGACGCCGCAGCTCAGCCGCGAGAGGAGGACAGCCATCTCGGAATCTTCTAGAACGAGGCTGGTCTGAGCAGGTCACACGTTTCCACCCTCCAGTCATGGGTCCCTGTGCAGACCCAGCTCCTTCTGTGCTTTCAGTGGAGCTGGCACTGGAGAGGCACACAAATCTCCCTGCGGGGTCTCCCCGCCGTCTCCCCGCGGGGTCTCCCCCCACCCCGTCTCCCTGCCGTCTCCCCGCTGTCTCCCTGCGGGGTCTCCCCGCCATCTCCCTCCTGTCTCCCCACCATCTCCCCGCCGTCTCCCCGCCATCTCCCCGCGGGGTCTCCCCACCGTCTCCCCGCGGGGTCTCCCCCCCCCATCTCCCCGCTGTCTCCCCGCCGTCTCCCGGGTCTCCCAGGTCTCCCTCCTCCCTGCCGTTGGGTCTGAGGGGCTCTGCCCGCGTGCCCACGGTGGCCCGTGGGGTGGGGGGACGGGTGGCTCTGGGCCGCCCGCGTGGCCCTCCCTCCTGCAACAGGCTCCGAGAGCGGGGCGCGCTCGGGTTCACGAGCACCTCATCCCGTGGGTCCCCGAGGCCCCTGAAACCCAGCGACCACCTCCAAGTCGGCCTGCGGAACCTTGGAAACCGCCGCTGACCTTCCCCGCGTGGAGCTGCGGCTGGCGGGGCGGCTCCCTGACGTGCACGCGGGTCCCCGTCCCCGCCCGCTCCCTGTGCCGGCGCTGGGCGCGGACTCGGGGCTCCACGCTGACCCGCGGGACCCCCTGAGGCTCACAGCTCGGTGCCGGGAAGGAGACGGGAGCGTGGCTTCCCGTGGAGGGCCGGGCCGGCCTGCGGGGAGCCGGGCTCCCCCTCTCCCGGGGCTCTTGGAGCTTCCTAGGGAGTCCGGGGCGTGGGCTCCGGGGCCACGGCGCTGCACGAGAGCGCCTTCAGAAACGGGGGTCTCCTCCGAAGGCTCCAGCCCCCACTCGGCGTAGCGCATTCTCTCGGGGACCAGCAGCGGATTGGTAACCACCCTCAGCCTCCGCTGGGCCTTGCCCCGAGCCCGTTTGCCGGGCACCTTGGTGCCCACGGGCCCTGGTTGGAGGGCCCGTCTGTGGTCTCGGGCAGCCCCGGCCCCGCCGTGTGGGGCGGAGAGCAGGACGGGGGCAGGAGCGAGGGCTGAGGGGTGTCCCGCCCGCCTGCCAGCTTCCTGGGTTGGAACTGGCCTCTTCCCCTCCCGGGGAGACGAGGAACTTGACTGCTCTGCCCAGCCAGCCGCCTGGGAGCAGGCCAATGCGGGGGGGCTTCACCTGCAAGCAGCGAGCGAGAAGCAGGGCGGCCGGGACACACGCACAACGGGAGACAGTGCGGGGACCCACGGCCCCACCCACACCCCAGGGTTCTACTGAGATTGCCACTCGCGACCTGGAACGGGACAATGGGATACTGGAGCCGAAGACGTGAGAACAGAGAGAGAGAGAGAGAGAGAGAGAGAGAGAGAGATGCAAGCAGGGACCAGCGGATCAAGGCTCACCGGCACTTGGGCCCCAAGCTCCCGTTAGCACGCCTCTTTATTTAGCTCAGTACAGGGAAGGTTACTCTAGGCTCATGCGGAATACAAGGTATCGTTCCACCTGTGGTTACAGTCACCAGCGTCAGACACGGTTTGTGTACACAGTAATAACTCCCCTACTGCTAGGGAGCACAGGGTAGCAGCCAACATTTTTGAAATCCATAACCACCACGGAAACTCCTCTCGTGCCCATTGTCAGGTCCAGGCAGCCTGGGGCGCAGCCACCGTGCCCGGGACGCCCTAGCGCGTGGTTAACCGAACCTTACACATCTGTTTTGTCATGTCCGTTTCAGCCTTGCCAGGGTCCAAGTCTCAGCCTCTGTGCCCTGACGAGGTGGCGTTCCAACCTCTCAACCCTTTCCCGGTCTCCTAGCGCTTCCTCGGAGAGGAAGATCCCGGAGCCCCCCCCAGGGACCGGGCACCGGGGCCCCCCACGCCCGCCCGCCTGCAGGCTCTCGTCCGGCGGGGACCGGCGGTCAGTCCTGAGACAGCCAGGAGGCTCTGCACACCGGGCAGACACTCGGCGGCCGAGGCTGGCGGTCTCTTCACCTTGGGCATGCCACAGAAGTTCCGAGATCGATTTCCTTGTTGTTTTTAGTGACCTTAATGGGATCTTGTTTCCTTCTGCTCCGAAATTAATTCCATCAAGGCGAAGCCTGAGTGAGGGTCAGCCACCGCGGGGCAGGGGCCGCGCAGGCGGAGGGACGGGCGCTCTCGGGAGTGGAAGGGGCATCGTGGGGCGGGTGCCGAAGGACTGGGGAGCGGTGGAGAGTGCTGGGGTCTCGGGAGCCTGGCTGTACCCCCATGGCAGGACCCATCACGTTGAATCGTAGGAGCCATGCACTTGTTCTGCCCACATCACGGGTGACCCCTGGGGTCCTGGGGGGGAGGGGTGGGCCTTGCCTTGGGCCTCCCTCAGCCTCCTCCCCTCCCCCTCCCCCAGCCCCAGGCCAGCGGGTCAGTTTCCCTCCGCACCCAACGGAGCCCAGCCCGGGCTTAGAAAAATCCCGTCGGCCACGGGGCTGGCTGTCCACCTTCCCACCGCGTTCATAGTGTGCTTCACGGGGGCGAGGACTCGCTCAGTGACCGGGACCGGAGAGCTGGGACCCGTGTACCGAGCGGGGTGGGGTGTCCCCCAGCGGGGCGTCCCCACCCCCACCCCGCACGGCACCGGCACCCAGAGAAGGAAGCCAATCCTTATCAATAAGAAAATGGAGACTCGGAGAAGAGCCCGCCGGCAGGAAATTCAGCTTCCCTCCTCCCGCCCCCTTCCCGGCCCCCCGGCAGAGCCCCCACAAGGTGCCTGGCTCTCCTGCAGGCAGCTGAGGAGCTGAGGAGGAGGCTGTCTCCCCGGCAACCGGCCGCCCACCTCCCCGGGCCGGGCGCTTCCATCCACCGCCACCAGCCCCTCCCGGCCCCTCTCCGGGGCCCGCCAGCCCGGGCCGCCCCTGGGAGCCTGGACAGGGCCTCCGCACCTCGGGGGGAGGGGTGCCCCCTTGGGGGTCGTGGGTGGAATGTTAAACTCCTGAAGTATTCTTAAAAAGCGCCCAGGCGGTGAGTTAAACCTCCTAAAATAATTGCAGTCAAGCAATTACTTCTTTTAAAGGCATTTGCTCGGAGGTGTTAAGATCCAGGCTCCTATTTTTCATGATAACAGTAAGTCCTTTTGTGCCTGGAGCCTGGGTGGGGGGTGGAGGGAGGGAGGGGGGATCTGGCTCCCAACAGGTGCTCCCGGGACACGGCCCTCCTCCCCCTGCTGCTCCCCTCCCCCTGGAGGGGGGAGGTCAGCACTTTCCAATGCCAGGGGCAGGGCAGGCCGGCTCTCAGGGCCAGCATGGCCCCGTCCGGCCCTGCGCCGACCAGGCCACCCACCTCCGTCATGGGGCGGAGACGGTCTACAGGACCCCAGGCAGCGAAGTCCTGGCTTCGGGGCTAGGAGTCCAGCTGGTCTCTATCTGTCCCTCTTCCCTCCCTCCCTCCCTCCCTCCCTCTTCTGCACAAGGAATCCAGGCAGAGAGCAGGGAGGAGCAGGGAGCGTGGGGAGGGGGCCTGGCTGGGGGAGGGGGCTGGGGGAGGGGCTGGCACCACCCCCAGGGGAGCCTTGTGGGGATGGAGCATCAGATGACTTCTCAGCGGCGGTGACCCTGCCCCGGCGGGATGGGGGTGGACAGAACGAGGACTCAGGGCCCGGCCTGGGAGTTCCTGAGCCCTGCCGTGGTCCACCACCCCACGAGACGCACGTGGGAATCAGAGCTTACATGACAGGGGCCTGGAGCAGGCCCGGCCGGCCCAGCTCGGCACAGCCTGGCCCAGCTCACCCACGATGTATGAATGAAAGAAGACCATCTGCTCCAAGCGGGCACGAGGGATGATTTGTTACGCAGCTTTCTTGTATCAGAACTGACTGGTGCAAGGTGACGTTTACTTTGGACCTTCAAATCCGGCAGGCTTGTCCTGGTAGAGGAGGCGTTGGGTGCAAAGGGAGGCTCCAGGATAGGGCTGGGGTCAGGCTCTGAGCACACAGGGCTCCGTGCTGCGTGCCTCTGTGCCCTGACCGAGTCCAGGAGGCTACCCCGGCAGGTATGATCACATTGCCCCAGGAAGTGCTCGGCTGGGAGGAAGTGCCCCGATGGATACCCAGGAGACGGGAAGGGCCTCCTCAGCATCTGCTAAGCCAGAACTGGGGATTAGAACGCAGCTCTGTAAACTGCTTTCAACATAGGTTTTCCAGAAGCTTCTCCTGATTGCTGCCCCCATGAAAGGAGACCACGGACAGACACCCCCAAGCCTCTCCTCTGGTCCACGGCAGAGGGGGCCACTCCCACCAGGGAGCCTGAAGACAGAAACAGCACTGACCTGACCCTCTGCCCAGTGTCCATTCAGCTCGCCCCAGCCCCCACCCAGTGCCCAGCTGAGCCCCAGGTGGGTGCACACAGCCCCTCTGCACCCCCATTAACTGACGTGCTAGAGCGAGGCACCTTGGCTGTCTCCCCCAACCCAGCCATGCCTGCTGCTCCGGGGGCCCGGCCCCGCAGAAGAGGGGAGGCGAGGAGAGGGGAGAACCTGGACCATTCGTGACAGCCCCACCAGGAAGCCAGGGCCCCCCGGGACGGGCCCCGGGGGCTCCTCCCCTCCACGGCCGCCTTGCTGCACACCAGACCCGGGGCTGCAGGCCCCGCTCCACTGACTCCTCCGCCGTGACGTGCGAGTGCGTGCACTGTGCGTGTGCATCACGTGTGCACATTGCACGAACACGTCACACACGCCTACTCGCATGAGTGTTTGGTGAGTGCGTGTGCATTTTGCACACGTGAGCGTGTCAGGTGTGCATGTTGCACAGGTGAGTGTGCCGCACTCCACACGTGGACGATGCATGACCGTCCACGTCTGGCACGCGTAGGTTGCATGGGTAAACATGTTGTACGGCCCCGTGGATGAGGGACCACGCATTGTGCACGTGCTCTGCGTGCGTGAGTTCTGCGTGTTTTCACAGTGAGCAAGAGTATTTCGCGTATGCACGTTGCGTGAGCATGCGGGTTCTAGGTACCTGTACGTTGCGTGCGTGAGCATGCATTGGATTCCATGTTGCACAAGTGTGCCTGCAGGTGTGCAGCACGCGGCGGGAGCAAGCGTGCTGCACGCGTGCCTGTTGCTTGAGGGAGTGTGTTGTGCGTGCACCTGTTACGCAAGCGAGCACGCCCTGTATGCGTGCACACGGCAGGTGAACCGCATTGCACTTGTACCTGTGTGCATTGCATGTGTAACTGTGCACGGTGTGTGTACTGACGTGAGCACGCCAGGCGCACACCCAGGTGCACACCCAGGTGCACACGCGCATCTGCCGGGCTGACGGCGCCGGCACAGGACAGCAGCGGGGACCCAGAACCTCCGCGGTGCGCTCAGCTCTGCGCCTCGGGGCGGGTGCGTGGGGCCGCTTCCCCGGAGCAGGCAGCCCTAGCAGGCAGAGCTGATTCTGGAAGATTCCACCAGCCACGAGTCAGCTCCCGCACAGCCGAGCCCACACGAGCCTGGCCTGCGTGCATCCTCCTCCCTCCGCCACGTCTCCCCAGCCCTCGGCGTCCGCTCTACGCACGCCACGCTGCCCACGAGCTGTGCCACGCGGCCCGAGGCTGACCCGGCTCCTACCCAGAGCTTCCAGATCCTTCCATCAGACCCTGGCCAGGGCCCTCCGCGGACAGGGCTGTGTTCCCAGATCGGCCGGGGGCCGGTGAGGCGGAGGACAGCCGCTGCCCGGGGAGGCAGGGAGTCTCCAGCCCAGGCACAGCTGCCCTGCCCCCCCCCCCGCC
>NW_025960697.1:0-2000 GCF_023159225.1 Perognathus longimembris pacificus | reverse complement strand
GATGCATAATGTTCTTCACTAATTAGCTGCTCCAAGAAAGCTATTCTTTCTTTTTTTTTTTTTTGGTGTGTGTGTGTGCACGTGTGTGTGTGCGTGAGCGTGTGCGTGTGCATGTGCGTGTGTGTGCGTGCGCGCGCTAGTTTCAGGGCATGAACTCAGGACCCGAATGCTATTCCTGAGCTTCTTTATGCAAGGCTAGCACTATCATTTGAGCTCTACGTCTGGCTTGGAGATAACAGTCTCACAGACTTTTTTCTACCTGGCTGGCTTTGACCCACAATCCTCAGATCTCAACCTCCTCAGTAGCTAGGACTACAGGCATAAACCATTGGCCTCTGGTTTGAAAAAAATTTGACACTGAGAGGCAAATAACACTAGAAGTTACACTCATCTTAATTTTCATTTTAATAAAGCCTAGAGTGACCTAATGGTAGATTTTGTAGAGCAAAAAAGGAAAACAGCACCAATTTTATATCCAATGCAACCAAGGACATGAGTTAAACAAGGACAGTGGCCTCCTGCATGTCTCTGTACAAAATGTTTTCTTTAGATTAGTATCTATTTAAAATCTAATTTAAAACAACAGCAAAAAAACCTAGGCACAAAGCCTGAGATGTACATTTTAAAAAATAAATGTGCAAAAATATAAGGCCAAATAATTTCAAGTATAAATGTTAAACACAAGCAAAAAGATTCTCCAGGAAACAAAGGAGAAAATTCTACATATTCAGGAAATTCAAGGAATACTGTTTAAAGAATCAAATATAAGTAATTTTTAAAAATTCAGAACCATGCTAACCTCATTTATACTTCTCTGAGTATTTTACCAAATAAATGAGAATCTATGTGACAGATTCTGTTCCATCGATTCATTTCTTATAAAGCAAGTTATACTTCTGCTACTCCTAACATCAAACTCCAATTAAAAAACTAAATGAAAAATTTTGAGTACCTCCCTGACAGTGTCTCATAATGAGATGAAAACTAATTAAAAGTAGAAGAAAAGACAAAAGTAAAGAAATAGCAAATTAGCAAGTACTACGTACAGAGCTCAATATGTAACATGTAGTTTATTTTCAATAATGTACCATGGTCTGCTGCAGCAGATCATGATGTTCAAGGGAAATATTGTATTCCTAAAGTCTCTATCATTAAGTCAAAAACATTACAAAGGCAATTACTCTCAACTAAATATGTTGAGTGAATTAATTTGTAGTTTATTACTACCACATATATTTTTAATTTGCATAATTTTATTTAAGAACATAAATTATGTCTATTACAAACTCAGTTTGCCAGCAAATTCTTTTATTCAGGTGACTTTCTCACTCTACATAAATTTTCTTCTTAAATATATCATTATCACATGAAATTATTATATATGTTCCAACATACAGTCATACTCATGATATAAACTATCAGTATAAATCTGAAGAACAAAAATTACTTAGCTTGATTCATATACCAACTTTATAGTAGATATATACCTTTTGTCCTTTCAAGAGAAAATGAAATTAATTTTCCCCTCCAATATTTTTCATTCCGTTTATGACAGTATTCACTATAGCCAAATAAGCAAATAATGTTATAAAAAATCACTTATCCTTGTTTTTAGTCAATTACTGACAATAACATCTACTAATACAAGCAGTCCGTGAAAACTGTGAAAGGCTTTCTAGTTCCCAATAGTTAGTCACCAAGTCTCTCACTCAAATCCTTCCAAACATCATCTAGGAAAGATGAAACTAGAAGAACTAGCATAAATGTAAAATTAAACTCTCTATAGGTTATATAAAAATCAAATAGAAACAATAGATATGTATGTGTACCTACGTGTACATAAACAGGGTATGGTCACTATTAAAATAACCACAGAGCTCATGTCTCATACCTGTGCTCCATAGATATATTTATCCAACATCTTGCCTCCTATGGTCTGCCCGCCTATGTCCCAAACTTGAAGGGTAACATTCAAATTTCCTACAATAGAAGGAGAGAAT
>NW_025960696.1:0-117269 GCF_023159225.1 Perognathus longimembris pacificus | reverse complement strand
ATAATCCTCGTCACTTTTCCTTAGGTAAACTGTCTTCTCGCTCAAAGCCGTCCTTAAAGTTCCTCAAGAAGTCCCCGCTTTGTGACACGGATCAAAACACATTATATTCCCACGTTGATAACTGGATGGAAATCTCTCTCACATCTATTTAAAATTAAGTTAACAAAATTAAGTAAATTAAAGCAAATAAAGAAGTTGCTTTCTCTCACCTATGCAATGGCTAAATATATCAATTCAACTGAATCGGACGGTGCCGGGATATTTGGTCAAGTATTATTCTGGAATTTTCCGTGAGGTGTTTCTGGATTGGAGAAACACTTGAATCAGTAGGGCTTGTGAAAGCCAGTTACACTCATCAATGTAGGGTGCAGAGGAGGAGGGGAGCAAAAGGCAAGGGAAGAGAGAATTCTCTCTCTCTCTCTCTCTCTCTCTCCTCTTTGTGCCTGCTTTTGTTTTAATTTTTTTTAATTTACTTGTTTGCTATTATCTTGACGTGCAAAGGAATGTCAATCCAATGTATCCATTTTTTTTTTTTTTTGGGCCAGTCGTGGGCCTTGGACTCAGGGCCTGAGCACTGTCCCTGGCTTCTTCCCGCTCAAGGCTAGCACTCTGCCACTTGAGCCACAGCGCCGCTTCTGGCCGTTTTCTGTATATGTGGTGCTGGGGAATCGAACCTAGGGCCTTGTGTATCCGAGGCAGGCACTCTTGCCACTAGGCTATATCCCCAGCCCCCCAATGTATCCATTTTGAAGTACAATTCATCTCGATCACTGTTACCCTAACAAGATGTTTTCAGTTTTTGAAAGGACACATTCAACTAGAACTCCTACCATGGAATTTTGCTTTGTTTTCAGGCCTTCAGACTCAGACTAAATTATACTACGGGCTTTCCTGGTCTCTAGTGTACAGATGCAGATTGGAGACTTCTCAGTCTCCTTCACTGCATTAGCAAATTCCTTATCATCTTTCTCTCTTTGTGTTCATCCATACCCTTTTTCTTATGTAAATACACACACACACACACACACACACACACACACACCACACATATCCTCCTGTAAGTTGTTTCACCTGGGGCTCTGATTAATACCACTTTCTTCTCATCACCGTCTCTGCATTTTCTCAGAGTAAGTTATGTCACTCATTAGTGCATCCCGAATACAGATGCTAGGATATGACTGCATCTCCATAGCAACCTGATAAATCCCCACAGGGAGAAATCACACAACTCGGTACTCTTTCCCCCTCGTGACACTAAATAGCCCCTGAAGCCATACGGCTGATTCCCACCCTGCCCTGGGATCTTCCTGCACTTGACAGGGGCAGGCAGGAGTCCTGTGTCCTCTCGGCAACATGACAGGTAGCTAGTGTCTTGCCGGAGGGGCTTAGAGAATGGTCCGCTCCACAGGTGCAGCCTGCTGAAAACACAGAAGAGTCTCCTATCAAAAACAGTCTTCTGGGGGTGGCTGGCAACGGAATCAGACCCTAGCACTAGAGGCAACAAATTCTTAAGCCCAGTACACGAAGAATTTAGTCTCCATCTTGGGCCTGACTCCATCTCTCAACTCACTCCTGAATCTTTATAGACAAAACCCTACAAGTTCCATGGTCCCCGTTATTTAATCGGCACTCGGCCTTCTGGAAAGCAAGTCTTCTGCACTAGTGGGAATGCTCCATTTTGGAATATAATCGAGACTTGTATCCCTCTATTCCACCTTTATGCCTAAGCAAACATCATCGTCCTCACATGAGGATACAATACGGTAAATGAGAGGAAACCACTGCCTCCAAGGACAATGAGGGAAATAGACAATCGAATCAAATCAATTGATACAATCTTTGGTAAGTGTCCGGAAGTGGTTAGAGCAGCAATGGAGAAGACAAATTGAAATCAGTTTGTAATTTACGTGCGTGCTCCTGTGACTCTGGCTATTTAAAGTAGCTCAGGTAAGGCCTCTGTGCAGTGGTGAAATATGGAATGTAAATCAAGAGATAACCTAAGGAAAGGCTATCCCAGGTAGTAAGACAGCAAGAAGAAAGGCGCCAAATAGGCATAAACTTGATGTATTTAAAGTAACAAGAAAGTCAATATGGCAAAAACACAGTGAGCATTAGAGAGAATGGCAAGAGACAAAGTCAGGAAATACCCAGGGGCTGGGTCATGTTGTTTTGTAAAGCTTAGTGAAGACTAAATTTTTTTTTTAAAGAAATCCATCAGAGGCAGGAAAACCATCGTTTGTGGTGACTGCAGAACGCTCACAAAAAGACCAAGGTGGAAGCTGACGGCATGATGATGCGGTGCTATAAGCCAGCAGAGTAACTAGAAAGGCTAAACCTTGCACGCTGTAACGTAGGGGCTTGGAATGCATTTTAAGGGAGAGCCTGATAGGACTTGCGGATGGTTTGACCGGTGCAATGAAGGGGAGGGAAACCTGTTTCTAGAGAGATACAGGCGTCATGAAACCAAGAAAGCTCCAGCTTCAAGGCCATTCATCGGAAGGAAATTTTCCAACCTTTTACAAGGGGTCCTAGCAACATTGTTCTGAGAATTCTACGATCTTCTTCTTTGGAGATTTCAGCCTTTACCAAACTGAGTTCCTTAGTAGATCCAGAGTTTTGGTTTGAAAAACAACATAAAAAAGAACTCTGACAAAGAAGAGTTTGCTCAAGTCTCACGGGCCACACATATCTTCTAGATCTACACTAGCCAAATGTAACAGTCAAGAGCACTTCATAGATGTAATTACAAAGCGACTTTATTTTAGTCTCTTAATGTCCTTGGTTGCTTTGTTTTTTTTGTTCCATTTTGTTTTTCTTGCTTCTGGAATCAAATTCCTTTTTGTCCCTTAAAACACTTTAAATAATTTGAAATTCCAATGTAAGAATTGGAGTTCAAAGCCATTCCAGACAGAAGTCTGTGAGACTCTTAAGCTCCAACAGACTACTTAGAAAAAGCCGGAAGTGGCACAGTGGCTCAAGTGGTCGAGCGCTAGCCTTGAGCAAAACAAGCTCAAGGGACAGCGCTCAGTACCTGACTGAGTTCAAGCTCCGAGACCAGCAAACACACACACACACACCCTCAGGGATACTTCTTATGCCCTGAGTTCAAGCCCTGAGACTGCCACACATACAAAGACAAACAGACAGACAGACACACAGAGAGAGAAAGAGAGAGAGAGAGACTTCTCCCTTATCTTTTAGCCAAGTCCCGCTGCCAGGGGTGAGGCTAACTGGTTAACCTCTCCTATCCTCATTTCCTTTTTTCTTTTATAGCCAACAGCTGTTTCTGGTGTTTCTGGAGTGATAGATAATGTTACGGGATTAATAGGAAGAAAATGAAAGGGAAGAAGCAAACCTCTCTCCTGACTGACCCTGCCATAGCTAGCTTAGACTTTTCAGAGCCTGATAGATCATTAGAACCGGCTTCCTCTTTCTCCATCCGATGGACATACTCACCAAATACCAGGATATTCATCCATGACTAAGGGAGTAGCCCTGAAGTTCCCTTGATCTTGAAGAGAGGTGTCTCTATTCCAAGTCATCGTCTAGATCATCCTAAGCTTCTTTGTGCAGGCCTCTTTGGCCAACCCAGAGTTCTAGATCTAAGGCACGTCTCCTCCGACTTTGTGCATAGAAGACACTGGATGGGCTGGGGATATGGCCTAGTGGCAAGAGTGCCTGCCTCATATACATGAGGCCCTGGGTTCGATTCCTCAGCACCACATATACAGAAAATGGCCAGAGGGGGCGCTGTGGCTCAAGTGGCAGAGTGCTAGCCTTGAGCAAAAGGAAGCCAGGGACAGCGCTCAGGCCCTGAGTCCAAGCCCCAGGACTGGCCAAAAAAAAAAAAAAAAAAGAAGACACTGGACGAGGAGAACTCACAGATATAACTGCCCAGCAACAGGCTGGACACAGGTCAGTTCCACACCGATGTCACCCATCGGCTACAAGTGGGCTGTTTTTTACTCTCTCTCTCTCTCTCTTCAAACAGGATCCCGGACAGGTGCTCATAACATTTCAAACTGCAAGCAACTCTCAACAGTCTCCCTAAACTCTCAGTGCTCTCCTCTGAGCACTTGTCTTGGTCTGCCTATAGGGCAATACCAAAACACCAGAGCTCCAGTAACTTATGAACAGCAGAAGTGCATTACTCCTACTTCTAAGGGCTGGACAGTCCAAGACGGAGGCTCCAACAGATCTCCTGTCTGCTAAAGGCCTGCGCTCTTATAGACAGTTGTCCATCTGTTCACTCCAGCTTCATGTGGCAGGAGACCAATGGGTCTCTCTCAGGCTCCTTTCATAATGGCATCAATTCGATCATGAGGCTCCACCCTCATAACCCAATCACTATCAAAGACTCCATCTCCTAATGCTGTTGCCGCGGGGGGTTAGAACCTCAACCCATGAATGTTCAACACATAAATGCATTCAGTATAGCACTTCTGTTTTCATTTCAGCAAAGACAAAGACTTTACAACTCCTTTCCCTGTTGTATACTAATAGGAATCACAGTGCACACACAATCCTCTTCAATATTTCCTTTATCCTCTTTGTTCTCTTTTCTGTAGTCAACTACTTCTTAGCAATCTATATTTTTCAAATCCAAATCAACGTTCTTTCATAGCTTAGTTACCTGATGATGCTATTTTAATACCTTCTTATGCAATCATTAGTCAACAGGCTCAGCATTAATGAATAGCTGGGCTGAGTTTGGTCTTAATGAGTAGATAAAATGATTGCAGATGGCATCTTATCATACCTTACTTATATCCATTCCTCTTCCATGTTTATGAACTTAGTACGTGCTGTGGTGGGTGATTCTCCACACTACACAACTGGATGTTTGTGGAGACGCTCAACCAGCCTCCAGCTCACCATCAGCTAGCTCGTTCGGGAAGACCCAGAGCAAGAAAGCTCCTTTCTGCCTCCGAGAGTTTCGGAATCCATCCCGTGGTCTTTCAGCGCTGTTTCACTCCTCACTAGTCACCGCACAAGTCAGGAGACTGGGTAAGAAAACCTATGGGCTTAGTTAAAACTGAAGCTGGTGCCCAGCTTCCTTGTGCATGGGAACTCCTAAAGAATGGCTCTCCACCGCGCGTCCTGCGGGGCCTGGCCGGAGCCCGGGACGCGGAAGCAGGTGTCTCCAGTGCTCATCACACAAGCCGGAAGACCTCACTCACTCGCCCTTTCCCAGGCAGGATGGGCCGAAAGGGAATTAGGTTTGAGGCATCAACATCCTGTGACGCTTACTCCAGGTCGTCCGTCTTACACGGGTCCTCCCCAGTTTCCCCATCACGTGCTTTTGAGAGACACACCACTGGAGGGAACGCATAACGAGGACGCCAAGTCCTGTACTGCTGCTCTGGTTTCTATGATTCCCCTGGACAATTCCCCTACGCCTTCCCTTAGGAATTCTCACTCTTCCTGCTCAGGCTGCAGACAGCGCTTCTGGGACTAGAGCCATTAGCAAGAATATGGAAGGTTATTATTTCATGTTCAACTGCTTTCGTTCCCACTGAGGCTTTTCTGAAGAGCGGAGCTGCGGCCCACACCTCCCCGCCACCTTGCTAGTATCAAAGGTCTTCTGAAAGGACATTTGAACTCTGCGCCCATAGTTATTCTGGTCGACTGACTGAGAGGGTTCCACCTCATCGGCAAATGTAGCCCAGAATAGGCAGGGGAGAAGATCAAAGGGTGTCAAGGTTTTACGGAGTAGTTATACTCTTAATGAACCAACTCGCCTTTGACTAAAATGTAAAGAAAATCTTGATTTATCCATTAAAATTAATTGGTTCGTAGTTGCCCTTTTAGTAGGGGAAAGCCTGAGTGAAAATCTGTAGTTCTCAAAGTGAGCTTCCTATGTAACTGCTGATGTATAAATTGCTGTCAGTGCCCCTTTTATTATTATCCTCTGGGTTGGTCCCTTTATTGTCATGGTGACAAAACACCTAAACCTGAGAGATTGGGGGGGGGAGGAAGGAAGGAGGGAGGAACTGGGAATCCAATGTCCGCTTTAAGGATCTGGCCCAAGTCACCCCTCTTTGTCCCACTAGTCCCTATCTCTGAAAGGTTCCAGCACCTTCCAATAGTGCCACAGACTAGAAGCCAAACTTCAACACCTGGTTTTAAGGACCATTAATAGTCAACATAACACTCTCAGAACCCAGTGCCTATTGGGTTGGTTCTATGCTGCCCTCTATTTTTATTTGCTATCACCTTCCCTGGTTCCCTTAACGAAGTGGAATCGACTTAGGCAGGGACGTCACGATCTCCTGCCTCGCAGGCTCATCGCCGTCCGTCCGTGGCAGGGGGACTAGGCTGTGTTTGAATTATTCATGGGAAGTTCACCCTAATCATCCCGCCCCAGGGTCTGAGGAGCTGTGTGTGATTACCTGCGGATGAGGGCGAACAAGCAAGAAGGCTCAGAGTCCATTCTCTCTGCAGGCTTCCCCCCAGCGCCCGGGTACATCCTCCGTGCCCAGTGGAAAGTGCAAAGTCCAGGGTCTCAGGTGCTCCGTCGGAGGGAAAACTGAGCGTTTATGCTCCAAAAACTTCTTAGGTTGAAAACCCTATCCCCAATAGGATAGCGTTAGAGGGCTAACAGTGACAGACGGTCAGGCTCAAATAAAGACCGCTAAAACAATAGTGTTTAACGTGGAAAGCTGAGCCAAGAAGCAGAGCCGATCGGGTAGAGCAGCTGGCACCGTGTGTAGCCCATCGAGGGCACAGAGACCTGACGTCTCTCGTTATGCGGTGAGGCTGAGAACTGGCCCAGGGTTCGGGGTGGATGTCACATTCCCAGTACCAGAAAGTCCCCAGTACAAAGTGGCTACTCCCAAACGCGTACAGCACACGCGAAACAATGAGTCAATCAATGATCAAAGGACAGAGGAGCTGCAGTCATTTCTCTGGTAAGATACTATTCGTGACACCCTCTAGCCAACATCCACCAAGATCATACACGTAACCGAACACACTGGACTTGCGGGCTCCAGATAGGTGAAGACTGACAGGAAGTGGGCTTTCTCAGGAGACTGTACAAGAAAGATTACATAAGTAAGGCTCTGATCGGAATTGAGTGTTACCGGAAAGGGACTATAAATCTGTGATTATCTTAATCAAACCTACCATGCAAAGGAAAATCTGAAGTCGGGCTAGCACTGTTGTTGGTCAAAAAGCAGCAGCACTCGTTTCGGGGGAGAGGGATGAAGGAAACCCAACATGCTCGCTGTGCTCTCTGTCGGGTTGGGATCTCTGGGTGGAGGACCAGGAGACACGCGGAAGGCCCGGGTTTACCGGAAGGCCGGGGGTAGACAAAGAGGAAAGACGCAGGCTTGGTAGGAACAGGACGGGATCAGTGGAGCGTCGGACGGTGCTGAGGACGTGACAGGCCTCTGCGGCCCCAGAACGTCACCCAGAATCACCAGCCAAGAGCGCCAGCGCGCTCCAAAGCCTCACTCTGCCTGCCGGCTAGGAATTCTCCAGAACGAGTTCAGCACCCGTGTGGAAGCTTGGAGCCCCGGGGTTCGGCCCCTGGGCGCCGTCGGCAGGCTGCACTCACGGATCAAGCGCTTTCCGGAACAAAAGAGCCAGGGGTTCACTCCAGGGTGCGCTCAGAAAACCGCTCCCCGAGAAGAAAGGGCTCCTTCCCAAGACGGCCGCACCGCAAGCCCCCTTCCCAAACACCCACCACGCGCACAGCAAGCCCCCTTCCCAAACACCCACCACGCGCACAGCAAGCCCCCTTCCCAAACACCGCGCACACCACGCGCACAGCAAGCCCCCTTCCCAAACACCGCATACACCACGCACACAGCAAGCCCCCTCCCCAAACACCGCATAGACCACGCAGTTTGCTCAGCAGTGTGCGGAGCCCATTTCCTACCGCTGAAACAAAACGTCCGGGGCCAGAGACTTGATCTAAAGAAGATGGGCTTACTCCGCTCCGAGTTCAAGATGCTGGAAGTCCAGGATGAAGCAGCCCAGCCGCGCAGCCTGTGTGAACTGCACCGCAACGGGGCAGAGACACGGGAAGGGAACCGGCCACGGGCAGACCCGGACGCACGCGTGGGAAGCGGCACTCTTTGAAGCACCCCACTCCAGTCAGTGAGTTTATGAAGCACGCAGTAATCCCCTCCATTCCCCGTGACCGAATCCCCTCACTCGAGGCCCCCGTCTCTTAAACATCCCCCCACCTCCCTACCACCAGCCAGGGAACAAGGTCCCAGAGCAATCTCTGCGGCACGACATTGAAATCACACCAAAACTCAGCAAGGATGGACCGCAATAGTGGAAAAAGAAATACCCGTGGAAGCTAAGTCAAAGTGTAGTGGTAACGACTACTAAGTAAAAAAGATGACCTGTGCAAATGAACAAATGGATCGTCACGGCGGTGTGTACACTGGTTTATTCTTCATTATCCAGATAAGGAGGCCAATCCACAGTGAGAGAAATTCTCTGTCTACCACCACAGGATGATGGAGCTAAGGTAGAACCCAGGCCCGTTCTACCCATTCACGGTTTGTTAAAAAGCATGAATGTGGGGCTGGGGATATGGCCTCGTGGCAAGAGTGCCTGCCTCGTATACACGAGGCCCTAGGTTCAATTCCCCAGCACCACATATACAGAAAATGGCCAGAAGCGGCGCTGTGGCTCAAGTGGCAGAGTGCTAGCCTTGAGCGGGAAGAAGCCAGGGACAGTGCTCAGGCCCTGAGTCCAAGGCCCAGGACTGGCAAAAAAAAAAAAAAAAGCATGAATGCACCATGGACCTATGATAACTTCAGAATCAAATAACAGTGCCGTTGCTATAACATGAAATGCTAAGTACATGTGAGTGCTAAGTACAGCTAATTGCATCAGCACTTAACAACTTGTGTTATTTCTTCAGAAACAGTCATATAACACCTTGTATCATGGCAGGCATTTTTAATTACCTTGGGATTTCAGTCCATTAATGTTGCTTCAGCTAAAACAGATCCATACGTGTCAAGAGAAAGTTCGAGGGTCCCTTTGGCTGATTTCATTAGCTTGCATAAACTTTGTGTTTATAAAATTAGTAGGAAATTTGGTGCTCCTAAGTGGAATGTTGTTTCTTGCATATCTTAGCGTCCATCTTGATTTGGGCATCATAGCCAGAGGTGGTAAGTATTTTATATGAAAATATACAAGCTATACACACAGATGATGCAGGAATGTTTAACTTTTGAAAAAGTCTTTATGTGTGCTGTTTCATAGAAACATCTAGATGTCAGGGCTGCTTCAGGGTGAGTAGTAAGCTAGATGTGTCATAGTGCAGAGTTTAAAATTTTGGTTAGTGCATATTAACGCTTTGAAATGATTGTCCCTTTAACAATTTCCAAACAGTTTTCTGTGTTTATGAGACTCGGTAGTCAGACAAAAGAGAGACCATCTCTTTAAAATAGTATTTCTACTGTTACTACTCCCTCCTCCCCTAATCCTAAATTCAAAGAGTAAGCACGCAAGTTGGCACTGTGGGGAAAACAACAGACAGACATCTAGATGTGTAATAAGAAAATCTCACCTAACCAGGGCCATCTCAGACTTGGATACCTTGCCGTCCGTCAGTTCTGACAACACCGCTGGTGTCAGTGAACATCTCGAGGCCCTTTCTTAGGTCATCGACGTTGTTCTTGCGTTCTACAGGTCCATCTACTCCAGGTCTACGGAGGGAGGCCTGGGGGGACAGCTTCCCTCCTCTCTCTGGGATGCCTGCTCCATCAGGGCCTTTTGCCATAGCGCTTATCACCATTTTAATTCTTCTTTTATTTCAATATTTGTCAGATGTCTGTCTCAGCACACACCTGGCAGAAGCTTGAAGACGGGGGCTGGATTTCCCGTGCTTTCTCTCTTCCAGGGAAGGCTGTTTGTAGGATTTCCGTAAAGCCAGTTTTCTTCCTCCAGACTCAGTATTGGGTCCGCCTTTTCTTTGGACGAGCACACATCCAATCACAGTCCACACCGGGCCTCGCTGTAGCGCATCCTGTTTAGGGTTTGTCCTCACGGTTTTCCGGCCCGTGCCTTCCCCTCACTACATGTATGTAACTACTACCACGGATTATGGGAAATGGTCGGTATTCTTAAAGTCTCTAGCCATATCATAGCTACTGAGATCAATTTGTATCATGGAAAACTAGAACATTCTTTTGTGTGTCATCATTTCGAGCGTAAGTTTGCTCAAGTGTAACATTTACACCGAAAAGCATGCAAATGATAGGTGTAAAGCTTCAGGAATTCCCCATAGCTTGCAACCTCCATGAGCAGAAGCAGTAGGAGCAGATGCTTCCAGAAAGCCGCTCGGTCCTTCTCCCGGGATTCTCTTCCCAGACACATGCAAGAACTGTCTGGAGCTGTCATTCATTCTGTCATTCATTCATTCTTCTTCCTGGGGCCTTTACAACCTCATAACATACCACCTAGTTTTTGAGTTGGGCTTCTTTCCTTGACCATGTTTGGGAGCTCACCTTTACTCCGGAGCAGTCCATGAACTTGACCTCTCTCTCTCTCTCTCTCTCTCCCTCCCTCCCTCCCTCCCTCCCTCCCTCCCTCCCTCCCTCCCTCCATCTTATTTCCTGGGAGCTTCTAAAGGACTGTTGAAAAATTAGTAACAAATTGTTTCAACACCTACTCTGACACTTCAGGGAAACACAAAGGCCTAATTTGTCTCCCTATTGTCCTCTTTGTCTGTGAATGTACTTGTGGCATTGTGAAAGGACACAGTTTGGGTGCAGCAAAGTTAGGGAGTCAGACAGGAATCGCATTCCAGCTTGAACAAAGGGAGTCATTTCTCCCGCCTCTCTTCCCTACCCTCTAAAGTGGAAACAACCCGGGTTTGTGAAGGAGATGATGTAGGAGATGATGTAGAAGATGCCTGATGTGTGACAGATAGTTGGCAAACACGTCTGCGGGATTTTCTCCTAGAACCGATCCCACAGAAGAAGTTTAAATCTTATATTCTCCAACACCTTTGACGAGGGTAGATCTCAACACCTCACCCCAGCACACCCTCAACAGTCAGCTCTCACAGGGCGGTTCTGTTTGTCGTTGGGATTTGTTGTTGCCGTTGTTTCCTTCTGGTCAGTCCTGGGGCTTGAACTCGGAGCCTAAGTCCCGCCCCTGAGCTCTTCTGCTCAAGGCCGGTGCTCCACCACTTGGAGCCGCAGCGCCGCTTCGAGTGTTCGAGAGATTAATTGGCGGTGAGAGTCTCACCGGGCTTTTCTGTCCAGGCTGGCTTCAAACTACCATCCTCAGGTCTCAGCCTCCCGAGTAGCTCGGATGACAGGCCCCTGGCAGGCCCCGCCACTTAGGTGTTTTCTTTTCTCTAGGGAGAGAAAATGAAGCTCATCTGATTTTAAGAAAAGCCACCAATAGACGCCTCCGAGTCTTTACCATCGTATATCATTCAAGTCCCGAACCGTTACGCCCTGAGCCGGTGGTGCACACAGCTCCTCCGTGACACTCCTACTGTGGGTGCCCGGATCTGTATGGGGTCTCGATCGGTACGACTCGCCCCTGTGAGCTTACAGGGGCCTGGTGCGAGGAGGGCGGTCTCCCGGCGTCTCTACTTCCCCACACCCTCTGAGTGATGGCGATCACCATGGCAACATCTGGGTACACACTGCTCCCCTGCGCCCCGGCCCAGCTGCTCAGCCCGGCCGGCCGGGGAGCCCCCCCCCCCCCCCCCGCCTGGCTTCAGAGCAAGGCGTGCGCTCGTTCCAAGTTTCCCGGGGCTCTCGGAGCCTCGGAGCTCCACCCAGGAGACGGCGTGGGAGCCGCACGGACTCGGGCGGCGCGTGGACAGCAGCGCCACGGGCTGGGGGGAGCCCCCGTCTGCCAGGCCACCCGCCAGCCCCTGGGCTAGGAGTCACCCGCCTCCGCCATCGCTGAGGACTCCCTTAGGAAGCGAAGGCTGTGCTCACCCTCAGGCCCGTGGAGGACACCTCCGGGGGTCGTCACTGCTCAAGACGGCTGAGCCAAACAGACACGCAACACAGGCGCAGACGCCCATCCACTGTCCACAGACTGCCAGGCAATCCCACGGTCTCGCCACTGAGCGGGCTGCACGCGGCTCTCTCGTCAGGACTCCTACGTTAAAAAAACAACAAACCACCAGCCACCCTTCCCCCGCATGGCCTCACTACACACACTGACGACAGCACGCGCGCGACACAGCTAGCGAGCCCCACGCCTGTCACGGGCACAGCGTTATCACCTGCGACCACCTGGGCCAACGCAGAAATCCAGCCGTCGTTCCGGCCTGGACGAGCATCGAGACGCACCCACTCTGCAAACAGCCGCACGCTGGCGTACACACTCGTGCACGCCCCCCAGGAGGCACGCGTGCACACTCGGAGGAGGACACGTGTGGATGGGCCCTGTCGTGAGCTCTGGGTGTTTCTGGAAGCCGCTTCCCCTACCCCTCTCTCCCTCTCTGCTAGATCCTCATTCCCTCCCTCACGCCGCGTCAGCCTGAGCTACTCGCGGTGGCACAGAAGCTTGTGGCTTCATTTATTAAAGTTGTATTTCTTCCTCATTTTAGTAAAACAGAATTAGACGACACTTTCAGAAAGCCAACAGGCAGGCTAACCGCTAAAATAATACTGTTCGGTCCACACCTTGAAAGCCCTTTTCAAAGAAGGAAAGCTTGCTCAGAAGCCCAACAAAGAAGACTGTAGTCCCTCTGGCTGAAGAATGAGGGGCAAATGAAGTTCTAGGAAACGGCAGGTGGAAAAAGGCTGATACTGGGAGGAATGCGGCACAGACACCCAACCCGCTCTCCGACACGACTTCCAGCCACGCGAGAGCAGCACTTGAAAAGCTGCCGATTTGATCTACCAGACAACAAATGCTTCTTTTTTGCCAATTCAGTAACAAAAATGGACTCCTATATTTTCAGATGATCTCTTTTAAGTATGTTGACAAGGAGGGATTGACTAGCTGAATGAATAAATGAGTTAATTAAAACCTGTAAACAAACAGCAAAATCTTATAGTTGTAATCGTCCTGTTGAATTGAATGAGGCATTAAAATCTAAGTGTTATTGGACTGGGAGAAATGCACCGTTGTTTGTTGTTTTTTTTTAATTATCTACTAGGATTGAATACACACAGCTGAAATGCATTTGAAAAGCTACTTCTCAAAGGAAAAACTTGTCCACATAGAACATTTTCCTACTTATGAAGGTGAAAAAAGTCTCAGGACACACACACACACGTTTTCCCTAAATCTATAGCTCCCCTCTTTTGGTAGTGAGTCGCTCCCTACTGCCTTTTCTCCCCTTACATATGAAAGCTATGAATCAAAACATTCTCCTCACTCTTTGTCCATCCATCCATCCACCTATGTCAGGCCAAGGTGTAGGTGCACTGCATTAGATATAGGAATCCGATCCTCTGTGACTGTGGAAATGAAACCTTCTGATGACAAGGTTCCAGAGCACTGATGTGATCTGGTCATTTCACTCATGGGACTACGCTCAGACAGACAGACTGTCCTCTAGGCCTGCATTGGGAGGCCTGCAGCTCCGCTGATGGAGAACTTTCTGAGCCCTGGGTGTTGGGCCTCTTCTTCTTTGCACTGTGTCCTATCTTTCCGGCTAACATACTTGGAAACCGCTTCCAAAAACGCAAGCCCACCAAGAGACAGAAGAACCCTAAAAACTGAGACCACAGGGGGAAATTCATTTAAACTTACATCAGCTGAGTACTAATGGTTCATCATACAATCCTAACTTCCCAGATGCATAAGCTCTGGAGAGTCAAGGTTAGACCACCTGAGGCAGAAGAGAAATTAGCGAGATACTACCTCCATATAAAACCGTATTCCTTATATGGCCAAAAAAGAAATCAAAAGGCTAAAGAGCCAAACAGAAATTTTATGACTTAGAACTTTGATAACCACTTATAAAAATAACTGTTCTTCTGATAAAGTAATGATTAAAGATGTCTTGAAGCATTAAGAAAAAGAAAACAGTTCCTTTAACTGACAGGAAAATATAAGATGGGCATCTATCTTATTGAGGGGGAGGTAGATTCTTTAGGGATCAAAAGTCATTACAAGCCGTTCTATTTTTAACTTCTTACATGGGATGTGAATAGAACGGAATTGGAGTTTTTTTTCCTTTAGTTCAGTTAGTAAATGTTTTAGATTTTACAATTCAAGAGGCAAAATTGAAGGTACTACATAAATATTTATACAACCATTAAAGTGTACTCACTTAGAGCTAACTCCTACACGAGAGGAAAAACGCATCCTTTGTCTCTCTGAGCCTAGCTGGAAGTTAGATCTAAATTGTATATATACATGTAAACATATACAAGGTCTAAGGTATGGTATATGCCGGAACAGGTTCCAGTGGTATAACTCCTTTCAATAACTAGCATACAGCTTAACAAATGAATACCCTAAATGGGATGTGTCGTGTCGTGGAGGAGAATCAAGAGAATGGGGTAAGCAAATAGGGAAAGAAAGGGCGAGTAAATGCAGTCATAATATTCAATTATAGTTGCAAAAAACATGGGACGTGCAAGCTTGAGGGGCTGGGTGTGGCGAGAGAGATGAGGGAAAATGGTGAAAGGATGAACTTGATCAAGAAACATTGCGTTCCGAATATGACAGGCTGAAGGGGAACACCTGTAAAACGTCTTAAAGATAAATAAAAGTAAATTTAAAAGAGTGCAATTATTGAGAGAGAGAGAGAGAGAGAGCTTAGCCCATTGATCACACAAAAGCAGATGTCATTTTTCGTGTGCTTTGGAAACCTCTACTAGGGAAAGGAAACCCTCAAAGTCTCTTGTTTTGGAGACTTTGGTTTTTCTCTTCAATTCACAATCAAATAGCTGTAATAGTGATTAAGGCAGTCGTAGTTATCTACCTTGATTTTTTTTTTATTTTTATTTTTTGGCCAGTCCTGGGCCTTGGACTCAGGGCCTGAGCACTGTCCCTGGCTTCTTTTTGCTCAAGGCTAGCACTCCGCCACTTGAGCCACAGCGCCCCTTCTGGCCCGTTTTCTATATATGCGGTGCTGGGGAATCGAACTCAGAGCTTCATGTATGCAAGGCAAGCACCCTTGCCACTAGGCCATATTCCCAGCCCATCTACCTTGATTTTTAAAAATATTTTCCTCCTAAGGAATGTGAAGTGTGAAATACCCGCTCACAGTCCTTCAACTCTAGGTTGTAGCAGAATTCAAAACCACAGGCCTGACTCCTAATTCAGGACCGATTTCTCTGCCTCGAGGTGACTCCTACAGCCTCTTTCTTTCCAAATGGAAGCAATCTACTCCAGTTTACTCCAACATCTCTGCTTGACGTCCTCGTTCAAAGGCTGATGGGGATAACCTGGCAAACCTGAGACAAGAAAGGTGACATCTGCGGGGGAGGAATTGTCCCTTTGGAGAACCATATGTTGTCAAGGCTCTCAGCTACTTACTGAGGCAACGCGGCCCACCAACATCTCGGTGCTTCTCTACCCAGCAACGACAATACCTTGCATTATAGCCACTAGCCTTTTGCACACTCACCTCTGGCCCAGAAACGTGTGTTACGTTTTCATGCATTTGTTTATTTAAAAATCTCCCAAAGGAGGAAACAAAGAAATTCTTGGAAGATATTCTCTTATAGGAAGCAGACAGACACAGAGCGCGTTCGTTAATAAGGCACACTGCATGACCCAATTCGTTGGTGGATTGTAAAGCTTGTAATTTATGACTCCGAGATGCCACTGTCAATTAAAACAGGGTGGGTGTCTAGGCCAGCTCACTGGAATGACGGTCCACCCAGCACCACGAACCCACGCAGGCGGCCCGTCAGGCCTTCTGGAGGGCGACTTCTTGTGTTCCTTGGCACGCGGCAGATGGATTGCACAAGGCCCACGCCGCCCGCCCGCCCTCCCAGCGGGTGAGTCACTCACTCCCCGTGGGGAACGCTGAGGTCTCATCAAGGTCGCACACCTGGTCCCAGGGAGGCTTTACAAAGAGAACATCCGGGACCGGGTGGCTCGCTCGGCTACGGATGGAAACGTTTACTTCAAATGATGAATCGGAATTTCAACCTGCACGCGGGAAAGCCAGCCTTCTTCCCACCACAGTGACGGAAGCCTCCGGGGTCCTCGTGTGGCTACTTCAGAGCTTCTCCAGGCAGCCTTACACGCCCATCAACTCACATACAACCAGGGCCACGGTTTCCGGACCTGGGCTTTTGCACAAGCTAGTTTCTGATCGAGAACTCCTTTCCTCTATCTCAATATCTCACACAGGGGTTCACAAGTGAGGACTTGACACACTCAGCCCAGACGGTGGTAGCACACCTCCGTCTCTGAGTGAAGGAGGCATGTCTCCGGAGGGTTCCCCGCACTTGAGAAGAGGGCTTGGGGAGCCGCTAGATCATCTCCCTGCTCCTCAGCCCTCGCTGCCCACCCAGAAAACCCAGAAAGTTGAAAAGCAAGCTGGCACCCAGCCCCACCTTGGCTCAGTAGAACCAGCTTGAAGAGTGCTACAGGCGATTTTGTCAGGTGTAGGAATCCCTGATCTGCCCTATTGCTCCCCAAGACCTCGGGGTGTTGCTGTTGTTGTTTTTTTAACTTCCAGATGGAGCATCAATAAATACCACTGGGCAGCATCTTCAGCATCAATAAATACCACTGGGCAGCATCTTCTCTGAAGTCTTGGAGTCAGATGCGTTTCAGAACTTGAGAATTATTTTATAGACTCTGTGTGTGTGTGTGTGTGTGTGTGTGTGTGTGTGTGTGTATGTGTGTGTTAATATATGTAACATGGTCAGAAGAGCCTAGGACAGCACCCTATAAGCCAAACACACAAACAGACATTCTTACTAAGTGGTATGAATAAAGACTATAAGCAGGCTTAGCTTGGCTGGGGTCAAGTTCTGTTTCCAAATCAGCTAAGGGACAATTTCCTGTTTTCAGAGGTTGGAGGGTTTGAACTTGTGAGCAAGTGATCACAGACCTGGGCTCGTTGAGAAGCTCTCTCGCTGAAATCTCATATGCTATCACACAATGAAGACACGAATCCCTTCCTGGTCATGCTTAATCTAAACAGAGAAAAAGGTTAGAGCTATGGAAGCAGCTCTGTATAGTCTAATTTTCCTCAAAGAAGACTATACAACGCAATTAGTCTCAATCCTGGATGCAAAAAAAAGATCAGCCAGGCATAAAACTGCACATGTTACTACAAGTGTTGTAAGGTAAGACTTTCAGCATCAGGACATGTACACATGAATAATATTTTAAGCAATCACCAAAAAGAAAATACCATTGGAAGAAAAGAAATAGATTTATATTCTAGTTCTGAACACCAATAAAATTTGTTTTGAAATCTGTGCTCTTTAGGTTTTGGATAAGTGAAAAGAGACTTGGGATTGAAGGAGAAGATATTGTCAGATTATCACAATGGCGAAATATCATTAAATTGGATTTGCTACAAAGAAAGAAAAGAAAAGAGAAAGAGAGACAGAGACCAGGAGAAAGGAGCAAGAGACAGAGGGAGGGAGGGAGGGAGGGAGGGAGGGAGGGAAGGAGGGAGGGAGGGAGGGAGGGAGGAAGGAAGGAAGGAAGGAAGGAAGGAAGGAAGGAAGGAAGGAAGGAAAGCAGACAGCTCCTGTGTGCTTTTCTTCTAACCTGTGTTTCACAATCAGATGAGACAGAGGCCTGACAGCTGACGGAAGCTTACTGCCCCGTGTCACCCCGCTTCCCCAGCCCCCACCCCCAAACCAGCGCATCGTGAGTCCCCAAACCTTCTGCTGTAATTGGGCAATCCATCACAGGCATTCCATGACATTTCAGCACTTGAACTGTGTCTTCTGCTATCAACTGGAGTTTTCCACAGTTATTTTTTGTCTTCTCAAATGGATCGTAAGATGGATTTTTATAATTTCTTAGGGTTTGCCTCAAACCCTTTTACTTTACATAATTTAGATTTTCAATAGTTTGATTTTACTTTGTACCCCTAAATGGACCTTCACTTTTAAGCCTAAAACAAAATTGAAAACAACATAAATCAAAGAAAAATAATATATATGAATTACCTTTTTCTCATTTTAAGTTATGAATGTACATCTCGACCTAAAAATAAACTACAAAACTCCAAGGTGGGCAGCAGCACAATGAATCACTTAGCCTAAAGAAGGCTACTGGGTGCATGAGTTTTCTGGATGATCATCATTAACCCTGTGACTTTTATTATTAGGTAGTTACAAATGTAACTGAATGAATGGTTCCCTAAGTAATGGAAGAAAACCATTAGGTTACTGAGAAACAAATATCTTAATTAGACGAGCTGCTGACCCAGAGCAGAACCCGTCACTGTCAGCTCAGCAACAAAGCAGAACCGTGAGTACAGCTTCATGTTGACGAGACACCGCTTTGCAAGAGATGATGTGAGCAGCTGAACCTGCGGCCTCTGTTCTACCTGGTGGAAAAGCACCGGGCACAGCAAGAAACACACCGAGTACACCTGATGAGAGTTAGGTGCGTGCACAGGAGAAACAGCAGGATGACTCAACTTTACCAATACCAGTCTCCATGGAAGAAGACCTACAATTGGTGAGAGAGGGAGAATTGATTCAGGTTCAATCAGAGATGCAGACAACTGGAGAGAAAAGGATAAAATAAAAATACATAATCACACACACACACACACACACACACACACACACACAGACTTGTTATACGAATTTAACCTGACAGCTGGAAGTGGAAGAGGGATGGATATAAAATGGAAAAGGATGAGATTGACCTAAAATCCACAGCAAAAATCTCAGTGCAAAGGTATGGAGGAAAGCAAATTCTGAGGGACACGGTTCAGCCTATTCGCACTACCAATGTGACATATTAGAAAGCCACCACAAAAGTTCCGATTTATATTATCCGATTCTCTAGAAGGAAATAAAGTTTTATTTGTTTTTAAAGTTTTAAATCTACACGATTAAGCTATGTGATGTAAGAAAATAAGTCAGGACAGGTATGGTAGCTCCGCCTTACAAACTCGGCGACTCAGAAGTAGGAGATGGAAGGATTGAGGCTCAAAGCCAGCCCAGGAAAAAGCGCTTGAGACTTGATCTTAAAAGACTGATCCCCGATATACAGGAGGCAGATCTAGGAAGATCGTGGTTCTAGGTCAGCCCCAGCAGAAGTATGAGATCCTATCTGAAAAACAACTACAGCAAAAATGGACTGGAGACATTACTCAGAAGGTAAAGTGCTTTGCAAGCAAGAACAAGGCTTTGAGTTCCAATCCCACAACGAGTGGATCCAAATTGTATTTTTGAGGTTCTTACTATACTAATAACATTCTTTCTAATAACGTCTCTTTCTCCTAATCTCATCACAAAGACTTTACCTCCAACAAACTGCCCATCGCTTTTCTACGATTCCTTGCCAGCCGCGTCACCCAAGGGATTGATGCAGTCATTGTCTGCAAACCCCAGCCTTTTCTCGAGGTCTGGAAATAAAATGCTGGCACGTCTACAAAGCCTCCCTAAGTTCTGACCTCGGCACTATGGTAATGACATTCTTGCGCGGTCCAAATAAATGTGACGATTGCACTACCGTGGTTATAAGGTTCAGTGATGAGTGGTTATGGTATCCCTAGCAATCCTAAATATCTTGTACATTTGTGTAGCCCCGGTATGTCAGTGTAAAGGCCTTCCAACATCAGGCTCTCCGATACGTGCATCAGTACCCACGTGGGCCTTTTCCAGTGTTGATATAACTTCCCTTTATGCCCACCTTCCAGGTGGCTAACAGCCCAGACAGTCAGGCCACAGGCCTCCCGTTTATGAAGCTGGCACTGGCAATCGGTAGCCAAGTGCTAGTCATTTTATATACATATTTGAGCTCATCTTCATAACATTCCAGTGAGGTAATCAATACCTCTGCTTTTAATGAAGAGAAGCGCCCAGCATCTTTATCAAGATGTATGTGACCGCATGGCTCACTAGTAAGCACGCTCCTCTGCCCCCGAATGGCAGCCGTGCTTTCACAAGGGCAGCTAATAGTTAGGGAGCACCAGCCTCTAACAGATGCTGGTCTAAGTCATTTATGGCTTTCCTGTTGTAATCTTCCCAAAGGGCGTCCCTCCCCCCCCCCCCAGGAGCTGGAGACAATTTTGTGCTCCATATACAGAAGAAAAGTAAGCATCACTGAGAAAAGGAGGAAGAGTTTATACCCTCTCGTGAGAAGAGGAGAAATAATACATGTGCCACTGTCTACATCTTTATGTCAATAAATTCATGGTTTAAAAAATTGAGACTATGCACTGATACACTAGCTTCCAACTTCATTTGTCGCCCCACTTTCATTACAAGGAATTGCCTTGCACTTTTGCTTCTGTCCAGCTTTTTCGACTATTCTTGACTTGGACTATCAAACCTAACTTTCCTGGCTTGATCCTTCTTGCTTACTCCATGAACGCTCCTGAGTGACTACGAGCAAGACATTCCCTCTTGGCACACAAGGGTCCCCGTCTTGGATCTGGTCCTCGCCCCGTCACGATGGAGATACTGCTCAGCAAGGAAGAGCAAAAGCAAAAAACACTGTTCATTTTATGTTTTTATTATTTTTATTATTTAGAAATGCTATGTGTGTGTCAGAGCATCCACCAGACCCAGCTTCAAGTCTATTTCGTGTTTTGTTTCTATTACATCATCCTGTGAAAATCTTGTTTTGTACCTGTGTACTAAAGCAAGGATAGGAACATAAAACTGCAGTTCCCCAATCTTTAGATAATCTTACATTTGGCGATTGAAAATAGTATTGAAAAAAAATGTCACTCTTCCATTTTTAACACACTTATTCAAAGCCTTTTGGGGGATTAATTTGTTTTGTTTTGTTTGTTTTGGTTGGCTGTGGGGCTTGAACTCGGAGCCTGGGCTTTTGAGCTCTTTTGCTCAAAGCTAGTGCTCTAACACTTTGAGCCACAGCACCATTTGGGGTTTTTGAGTGGTTAACTGGAGACAAGAGCCTCATGGGGACCTTTCTGCTTGGGCTGGCTTTGAACTGTGATCCTCAGATCTCAGCCTCCTGAGTAGCTAGGGTTATCGGCGGGAGCCACCAGTGCCCGGCTAATTTGTTCATTTTCATCAGACTGGATGCTCCCTATTTAGAGATTTTTCAGGAAAAAAAATGTATAAGGACTCTACCGGTTAGATGGCGTCTGTAACTTGCTTTACTGTGGTCAGCTGATCTGTGTGTAGCGAGGTAGCAACGTGAGGGGCTTGCCAAGTTTGTGTCAGACGCCGTTGCATGTGTGCGTTTCACCCCTTTGGCACACCTTTGCACTGACTTGCCTTCACACGGCTTCTTAGAATTTTTGGCACACTTAAAGCAGGTGATTTCAAAATAATAGCAGTTAAGAAAATACCGTCCATCTTCTTCTTCTACAGACATCGTCAATACATTTGAAGAAAACACATATTTCTAGAACTCTGCTTCCCCTGCACACCCACGGTGTCAATGATAATGTCTCCAGAGGGAGGAACTTCCCACAGGGTCTGAATAAGCTGAGAGATGCTGGGCTGAAGTGTTCTCCTTCGGCACCAAAATGGCTGCATTTGAAAATCTGGGATAAAAGCGTTTCACTCCAAGGGCTAACCCCAAAAGGTCATCAGAGACCTTCACCGAACTTTGGATGTTTAACAGCTTCCTGACTTAGTGCTTGGCTACCAAAGGTCAGTAGTCTGGTCGTTGGCTAAGCCGACCGGCAGAGTCGAAGGGCACCTTGCTGCCATTCCCGCCAGAAGTTGTCTCTCTGCTCATCATCTTGTCTAAAGCACGCACGACACTGGCATCCTCACACATGTGAAATAAAGAATTTAGAGACCACTCTCCATTCTGGATCAGGAGGATATAGCTGTACAAAAGAGAGAGCAGATACCTCAAAGACATTTATAGAGATTAAGAATATATATATATATTAATATACATAGATGTCAATATAAAGAGAGACATATCCAAAGATATCTACGCTCTAGTGAGGAGCAGGCAGGTAATTACCAAGGAAACAAAGAAAATGGCTCAGCTTATGCTATGTATTATGAAGATAATAAAGCCAGTTAATATCCTCAGATACAAAACTTTTCTTATCCTCATTCCAAGTTTTGTTGGTAATTCTGTTCATTAGAGCAACAAAGGATAGTTTAGGACAAGAGACCACCTCAGTTAGTAACAATAGACATCGGCAGTTTTTCAAGACAGAAAAATGTTGTAAGTATTTGATACATGGGCACTATTATGTCATCATACGAATCTATATGCTTTCTCACATTTGTCTTTAACTTACCAGCTGTAAGAGGGAAGAAATATATTTAACCGGGATGTTTCACTTTCAAATCATAGACTGCTCAGCTCTGAAATTCTAGGTTAATAAATTAGGTTTAAGATACTCAAGGAAGTATTTGTTCTTCATGGATTCCTTGATCTACAGCAGAAGGAAAATACCCTTTAAAATTCTGATCAGTGATAAACTTCAAAAGGCCACAACACCCATTGAGCCGAAAGGATCGCGGGAGTGATTTGCTAAAGGCCAAAATTTTGTTCCCAGTCAAAATAAAGGAAGCTTAAGAAGAGTCTAAATTTGAAAAGCGAAGTTCCCTGTCCGCGCGTTTCTGGAACGCTGACAGTGTTATATTCCACCCACCCACTCCCCTAAGATCCTGGGGACGTCTACACAAGGTGACCTTGAATTGTCATCTCCAAACGCGATGTAGAAAGTGGATACTTGTGCGTCGTATCATCGTATATCCCAGTGAGGGCTACTTTGGGGATGTGTTTGATCCAGTGGAAGTATCATTGGCACGTGGAAATCGTCAAGGAGTATTTATTGAATTCCTCAAACACAACTTCTACTACTAGAAGATTTTAATGTCTACTTTAATATAGTCTACAATTTGCCTTCAGGTTAAGACTCTTGTTACCTATCAGTCACATGAATGATAGATAATCCATTTACGCTCACACATTTATTTAAGAAGTTCATACAGGTTAATATATGCCAGCCAGGTTTCATTTCTTTTTTTTTTTTTTGCCAGTCCTGGGGCTTGGACTCAGGGCCTGAGCACTGTTCCTGGCTTCTTTTTGCTCAAGGCTAGCACTCTGCCACTTGAGCCACAGCGCCACTTCTGGCCATTTTCTGTATATGTGGTGCTGGGGAATCGAACCCAGGGCCTCATGTATATGCGGCAAGCACTCTTGCCACTAGGCCATATCCCCAGCCTGAGGTTTCATTTCTTTTAAAGTGATAAGTAATACCACTGACATGGTCTTACTGAGAATTGAGCAGAATCACCTCAGTGAAAGATTCATAGGGTGATATACTTTCCAGTAGAACTGGAAATCCCTGTTTGTCACACCAATAGCAACAGTGTTAATGTCTGTGTGAAAAATCATGGACTACTCCTGTGAAGGCCATTAACGTTTTACGGGACCAGTTAAAGGAAAGACAAGCTAGCTATCTCATTCAAAGAACCAAACTGTGTGGGTTGGGCCATCGGAGAGCTGGGGACATGATTCTCCCCTGCTTGGTGCTGCTACCTGGGTCTTCCTAGGACGGAGGGAAGCGGCAGGTTAACCACCTACGTGGGGAGGGGGCGACGAGCACCGGGAGCTGTCAGGCGCCATTGCAAGGCCACCTTCTGGAGGTGCTTGGCAAGCCACCCATCCGCTCAGGGGACCCAAGGGCTTCTGCGCCCGGATGGTCAAAGAACACCTGTGAGATCATCCTGGACCCCCTCCTCCTAGACTAACCGCGCATGCAGCAGGCAGTGCCGTCTGTTGATATCATTTTGACATACACAGTGCCCTGCTTCAAGAAATGGAGTGTGTCCAATCATTATAAAATCGAGGCGCTCTCTTCTTCCCCCTCCCTACCAGCAGCACTCGGGGGGAAAGCGAAGCCGAGAGAAGGCGACACGGTGATGAGCCTTGAGGGTCATGTCGCAAGCCATGCGCTTCCTGCGTCAGCCACGAGGCCCGTGGTGACGCCTCGAGCGGCACCGCGCGCTCACGCGGCCTGGACGGCTTCTGAGCCCCGGAACAGCGCGGCAACTGTTCACGACCGTTCACACCAGCAGTCCACGAGAGAGAGAGAGTGCATTTGGCCGAGTCGGGGCGGGGGGGAGATATCTTAAAGGTCTGTCACTTTGAGAAAAAGTCAGGAATGATTCTCTGGGACGTGGGTCGAGGTGCAGACGGAGTATTTCCGGGGCCCGTGCCTTTGAAGGAGCAATCCACAGAAAGCCCCAGGAAGACCACGCGGAAACTTGATCCGTTCGTGCGTTTGGTTCGCTCAGGAATACGTTTTACACATTTCCCACATTGTTACATGTTTGTGTAACACATGAATGAGCAGGGGTCTGGAACACTAATTTTAACCACCCCTATTTTTGACATTTGGGAGATTTCCAAATTTGCTGTGACAAATAACACTTGAGAAATACACATAAATCTGTCTGCATATTTTTATATGCATTTAGAAAAGGGGAAGTACTCTGTCCAAATATTTTAAGTATTTTCAAAGCTTTTGATAAGCATGGTCACGCTGACAGCCACTCTGATTTATAAGCAACTGAGGAAGAAATAAATAGCAAAGCTTTTCAGTGTGTTTCCTGGCAGGAGCTCAACACGAAAGGGCCCAGGCTTCATTTTGACAGGAAGTCTCCACCACAAGGGGGGTGGTTGATCCCACTTGACCAGCAGATGTCAGGCTACAGCAGGGCACGGGAAGAGAGAGAGCCGCCCAGCTCCTCCTGGGGCGGAGGGAGAACCAGCACTTCCACCAAGACCCAACTGTCTTCCATCCGACCTAGAGCTTAAGGCGCACCTTGGCTTTGCTCTCCGCCTTCCTGAGAGTCCTCTTCACCTCCTAGCGTGACAGCGGGGTAGCTGCCCGTCTCCTTGGAAGCAGCCAGACCGGTGCCAGCCTCCATGGGAGCTCACCAGGGGGCAACGCACCCGCACCAGGGTTAAGAAAATGTTGCAATCAGATGTGTTTGAACTTGTACTGTGTGACAGCTGCACGAGGACTTAGCAAGTCAGCAGAGTCCCCGTGAGACATTCCTCCTCGTGGGCCCTGGGAGGTCAGCATTATGTCTTTTGACTTTAGTAGCTCCTTGCTGCTCTTTGTCTCGGAGGGCAGGGTGCTCCATGGTCTATGGGATTTGCAGTTTCCAAAGGTGGGGTGAATCTGCTCCCCACACTTGGTACCTGCAAGGAAGAGTCGCTGCTACCTCGGCTACACCTGACAAATGCGGGGGGAGCCTCTGGTCCCCAAACCGGTGCCCGGGCCAAAAGGTCAACAGCGAGGAAACACAGGGCTCCCTCACATGAGGAAATGGAACTGAGACTTTAGCCTGAACAATCAAGCACTCGCTGATACGTATTTGCACTTTAATCATGAAAAAGATGCATATGTGTGACACGATACACAAAGATGGCACCGTCTGCTTGAAGATAAGGAGAATAATAGCTATAGATTCATAAACTCCTCTAATAAACAGGTCTAACAGAGAAGGATCACAGAAAAGGGTCGTACATCATAAAAAAATAAAGCGTGCACAAAACCAAATAGTTCAGATGACTTCAAGTTCTCCCACCTACGCAGTTGAGAAGTAGAGCTGACGGGAAGAAAGATCCATGAGTTACTTCCACTTAGCCTCGATTCATGGAAATCCTGTAAGTCTCGAGCTACAGCAAAGGACACGCAAAGCAGAGAATCACACTCGGTTCGGGGGGCAAGGACACTCTGGACTACACTGGGGAGAACCAAATGGTTGAATGTCAAAGTCGTGTCCGTCTGGCACATAATGAAGGCTTCACTGAAGACGTGACTTAGATGACAAAGGCTGGCTCTCTTCAAAGACTCCATAATTGTTACATAAGAAAGAAGCAGACTCTCTCTCATTATGTCTCTGTCAGAGTTAGAGTCACTGAGTGACAGTCACAAGGAAATAGATGTGCAGACAAAGCCATGGCTCACAGCTTTGCAGTCTGTGCTGTAGCTGGGTAATCTAACGCAGACCACCCTCAGCAATGCAGCGCCCTAGATCTACAGTACAAATGAGTACGAAAAGAGACATAGTGCTGAACTGTCCTCAAATGTGTGCTTCCGGCTCCCCAAGCCAGGCATGGTCCCAGAAGAGGCCAATAATTCTAATTCCCACAGAGGCCCACTGTGGGGCACTCAAAAATTACCAAGAGATCCAATCAGGGCACTGGAATGTTGTTGAAATGCAATAAGCTCTTAATAGTCTTAGGAAGCTTAAATTCTCATCTTGGCAAGAATATTTTTTAAAAGGCACTCTTACTCCAGGAATAAAATGACTCATGAAGGTCTTTCTGATTTCAAGATTCTGTAATTCTTTAAAAAGAAAACTATAAACTACCCAGGAATGATGGATATAAGCTATCACATCCAAACGAAAAAAAATTTAATGAGGAATAATAGTAAGGAAATAGCTGTAGGGAGCATATTATCCTTGTGTGGATGATAACAAGTGCTAAAGAACCGGCATGGTGGCTCATGGTTTTAGTTCTGGCTTCTTCACAGGTGGATATGGAGAAGATCGTGGTTTAAGGCCAAACCTGAGGGGTGGGAGAGAGGAAGGCCGAGATCTTATATAGAAAACAACTAAGGCAAAAGCACTAGAAACGGGGGTTAGGCCAGGCAGGTACAAAGTCCTGGGCTCAAAATTAAGTACAGGCCAAAAATAAAAATTAAAAGCTAGCTCCTCAAGTTTGGTTTTTTTTTTTTTTGGCCGTCCTGGGCCTTGGACTCAGGGCCTGAGCACTGTCCCTGGCTTCTTTTTGCTCAAGGCTAGCACTCTGCCACTTGAGCCACAGCGCCCCTTCTGGCCATATTTTTCTGTATATGTGGTGCTGGGGAATTGAACCCAGGGCCTCAGGTATACAAGGCAAGCACTCTTGCCACTAGGCTATATCCCCAGCCCCTAGCTCCTCGAGTTTTTAATGTAAGACTAAAAGTTGAGTTTGGGAATTAGAATGGTAAGAGCTTTGAGGAAAATTATTGGTTGATATTCTTAAGCAAAATGGATCAGGCTGAAACCTGAACATAGAATCAGGTTTTAAGAACAAAGCCATCTTTATAGAGTAACTTAGGAAACACGGACAAAAGCCAGCAAAATAAAAGTATATGTGAATTACAATAACCGCAAACTTTCAAAAAGCCACTACCTCTATCATTCATTTTTCATTTATTTTTCAAAATGCACTTCCCCCGTTCTCAGATAATTATATTCTCCCTCCCTCCTTCCCCCCTCCCTCCCTCTCTCCCTCAGAGAGAACTGCTCTTTCCGTAGTCAACATTTCTGTAAAGTCACCAGAATTGAACTACGTCTCAAATCAGAAACCCGAACAAGCCCTAACGCCCCTTCCCCTCTCTCTAGTTTGAAGGATTCTGCCCCCTGGAATTCCCACATTTCTCTCCCCGTTCCCCATTTGAATCCCGCGTCTACCGTGCTAGCGTGGGCATCCTCCATTTAGCAACTGCACCCTGTTGCTACAGGTTTGTAAGATGCATCCTCTTACTCTTCGCGCTTGATGGTACCAATTTCACTGCCTCAGAGTGACCAGGACTTCACAAGTCACTTGTAATAAATGCTAAAGAGTGCCGGTGTGGCAGTGTGACCAGGGTGTTAAAGCAGCATTCCTCAGAGTTCTGACTGCAAGGAAGATCAGTTGCTGTGCTCTGCGAACCATTGGTCTAGGGAAGAGATAAAGAACTGCAGCCACTGAAGACCAGGATTTCAGGCCCCTGAGCCCTTCAGTCCCACAGTTTCAGGTGAGTGAACCCCCAATCTGCATCTGGATTGCAACCTCAGAAGAAATCCTGAGCCAGACACACACCACCTAACCTGCTTTTGAATATCTGACCCACAGAAGCTAGGAGATAATAAATGTTGCTCTAACACATTATGTCTGGAACCAATTTGCGTAACTCAAAGTATGTAACTAATATATGATGTATCCGTATAACTCGGCTCAACTTCTTTCACTGTCTCCATCTCCACAGTTAGTCCACCGGCCAAGTAACAACCACCCGCAAGGCAGCAGCAAGCCCTAGCACTCCGCTGGTCTCTACATGTTAGTCTTTGCTCCCTCCATCCGATCTACTGAAGCCTGAGTAACCATTTTCAAGCCAAAATCGGATCCTACGTACTCCCTTGTCTTAACACTCAGTGGTTGCCCCACAGTTAACCACGTTTCCCTCCAAGATCTACGTGACCAGACTCCCATAGCCTTCCTCACCCTCCCTGCCTGCACTCTCCAATCACACCAGACCGCAGGTGCTTCCTGCTTCACAACCGTTACCTGTTTATTAAAGCTGCTGTGACAAAACACTACAACCTGGATGTGTGAGACAACTCAAGTTTATTTTCTCACTGTTCTGGAGGATGGAAGTCCAAGATTGAGATGTTGGGAGACTTTGTCTCTCCTAAGACTTCTGGGCTTGCCAATGGCCACCTTCTCTGCCGTGTCCTCACGTGATCTTTTGTCTGTGTAGGGTCATTCCTGGTGTCTCCTTGTGCCCAAATTTCCTCTGCTTATAAGGATACCAGTCAGATTGAAGAAGGGCCTGCCCTAACATCCTTATTTTATTTGATCTTGTGCCGGTACTGGGTCTTGAACTCCGGGTCTGGGAATTGCCCTTTTGCTTTTTCTGCTCAAGGCTGGTGTTCTACCCCTTGAGCCAAAGCTCCACTTCTGGCTTTTGGGAGGTTAATTGGAGACGAGCGTTCCATAGACTTTCCTACCTGGGCTGAGTTCAAACTATGATTCTCAATCTCAGTCTCCTGAGCAGCTAGAATTACAGGTGTGAACTACCGGTGTCCACTCATCTTTGTTGTACTCCAGTCATCTCCTTAAAGACCCTATCTCCCAATAGAATCATAGTCTGAGATACTAAGGGACAAGGTTTCAAAAGAAGAATCTGGAACAGGGGACGAAAGGCAGGCTGTGGCAGCAATCTTCACATTCTCTCCTGTGTTGGGAAAAAGGCTTTGCGAAGGAGAGCAGAACCCTTGGTGAGGGAGACGGGGAGACTGCGCGCAGGCTAGGGGAGAAAATGCTGATAGGCATTAACAGCAAATGCTACCTACTTCACAGCTCGCCAAATAAATGGAACATGTCAACACAAAACACGCCGGGAACATCTACTAGGAAGGTACTGTGACACAGAAGCCAGAATGCCAACTATAGGACCTTAGGCCTGTGAAATGAAAAGCCAAACACCAAATGCACACTGCCACGCTCAGGATTCAAGGATTTTTTTTTCCAGGTTGGCTTTGCTGAAATATAGCTGCTCGAACGAGTTCAAGTGAAAGGAAGAACTTTACAGAAAGAAAAATCCAAATGCGCATGAGCGCTTGAGAACCATTCTCAATTCTTTTTAAATGATTGGTATTTGGGGAAAGGGGTAACTAATCAAATATACCTGTTTTCTCAGGCATAAACAGAAAGCAAGTCCTTCTTATTGATCTTGAGTAACAAACATCACTCAGTTAATAAAAAAGAAATTCAAGTCATTATTCCCTCTTGTCACAAATGCACTTTAGTGTTCAAAACTGACTAATCAGTGCTCTTATTTTCATCACCCTTTGCTAATGGGCAATCGTTGATCACAGAAATGACAGCATCTAACATCTGAATACATGTTAACAGTTTGATGGTGAGTGAATACACTCTCTCTCTCTCTCTCCCTCTCTCCTTCCTACTGTTTCTTTTCTCTCCTCTTGCCTCCATTGGACCCCTGTCCTCTTCTCAAATAGCCTCCCTTCTATGTTCATGTATTTTGTTTGGTTGAAGGATTTTCTATTGCTCTATTTTAGGTTTAAATATTCTGCATATGTGAGAAACAAAATATTTGTCTTTCTGAATCCCAGTTACTTGGCTTAAATTGATGGCTTCCAGTCCCATCCATTGTCCTGCAACTGGCATATCTCTTTCTTCTTTATGGCTGGATGGGACTCCGTTAGGGGTATGGACCACATTTTCTTTATCCACTCTAGTCTGATTCCGCAATGGACTGTTGTGAGTAGTGCCACGATACTGCTGGTATCTGTACTTTAAAATTGTTTATTGTTATGATAAGGGTGATGTATTGAGGGGTTATAGTTACATAAGCACGGTAAAGAGTACATTTCTTTTTGGACAATGCCACCCCTTCCCTTGGGTACCTCTATTGTATACTGACTTTGATTTTGTTTCCAATATATATCCAGGAGTGGCAATAACTGATCACATGGTACCTGCTAAACTTGTTTTGAGAAGGCAGATTAAGAAGCATTGTATACATAAAGTGCTTTGTTAAATGGCAACATAAATTCGATACATATCCTACAACTTAAGAAAAGTGAGTAAGAACATGTAAGACAAGGAGAAGCAAACTCTATTGTTGATGTTATATTTAAAGTTCTAGGTGAATTTCCTTTGGCGTACGCCACATGGCTACTGTATATGATTTTGGTGCACTGGGTATTGTATATATGCCTACCTGATCTAGGGAAGGGAAAGAAAAATGAAGGTGTAAGATACCACAAGAAATGTACTCGCTGCCCTATTATGTAACTGTACCCCTTTTGCACAACACCTTGTCAACAAAATTTAATTAATAAAATAAAAAAAAGAAAAGTGAAGGAAGGGATAGGTTGGGAGGGATGGGTGAAAATGTTGAAAGAGGTGACACTGATCAAGACACAATATATGCATAAGCTTCTTTGTCCCATGGTAATAACTCCTTTGTACAACAATTTACAGGTAATAAAAATATTCAAAGAAGAGGGAGTAACAGAGTGAATTTCATCAAGGTACAGGGTAAACATGTATGGCAATATCACAATGAAGCAGCTTTATACATACAAGTATTATATGCTAGAGGTCAAAGCCAGATAGAATTTGAGTTTAGAAGTTAAAATAAATTTAGAATTTCAGAGATAAAACAGTTGCTTATGATACCATGCTGAGAGGCATGCCAATGATATAGCTACATCGCATGATATAGTCTACATAACTTTTGGAGTTACAGCTATCAGAAAACTTTGAAGCCAGGTGAGGAGCATTGGTAGACTTTAGAGTCTGATGTCACCCATGATTGTGATGCGATATCATGACGCACACAAGGAGCAAGTGAGCGGACTTGACAGGAAGGGACTATAGTGGATGCTAGGAGCCCCGAGTGAGGAAAGAATTTTGTTTACAAGACATGAAGCATTGGTTTAGAAGGAGCTGTGAAGTCTGACAATGGAACTCAAACACCATCTCCAGGCTGGATGGTAGATAAAATACGAGACACAGAGCCCCCTGAGCTCAGGAAAGCTGTAGGTGACAGGTGACCTTGAACTTGGATCATGCACATGCTTAAAACGTTGTCAGCTGAATTATTCCAATAATTGATCCAAGAAAATTTTGACGCTAAATTCATCTGGAAGACTTGCAACCTTAGGAGGGTATTTACTCCAATATCATAGTGGGATAAGGGTATTCAACTATAGGTTTCACCTCAAGCTAAAGTTTTGTTGCAACTCATAAAGTTTTCCTGATTATGTGACTTGATGTGAGAGAAGAGTAGCTGCTGACACGTTGCTTCAAGTATGCTAATTCAGCAAATTATTTTTAAATACACCCAATTTAAGCTACTTTTTATTATCTCTCCAAAAAAAGAACTTGGGTCACTATAAATATGCACTGAATATGCATAAAAATATCTTAGGAAATAGGTCAGAATGTTGAGAATAACCATTTCACAAAATCAAAGACAATAATAAAATATATATTTACTGCATGCCATTTCACTCCTTAACTTTTGATGTTCTATTATTGTTCTTAAGGATGAAAGGGAAGCAAATGTTGCGCCTTCAAAACTCAGCCTAGGGCTGGGGATATAGCCTAGTGGCAAGAGTGCCTGCCTCGGATACACGAGGCCCTAGGTTCGATTCCCCAGCACCACATATACAGAAAACGGCCAGAAGTGGCGCTGTGGCTCAAGTGGCAGAGTGCTAGCCTTGAGTGGGAAGAAGCCAGGGACAGTGCTCAGGCCCTGAGTCCAAGGCCCAGGACTGGCCAAAAAAAAAAAAAAACTCAGCCTAATCACTTAGCATGCCCCATGGCCTTTTAAAAATCTACCACACGTGGAACTGTAAAGGCAAGAGCAGCCCTTTGCACAGAGGAAAAGTACTGGATTAGAGCTAAGTGACGGGGCATTGGGTTCCTCTCTCCCTACCCCACCCCTCTTCCCTTAGAAACAAGGAGGAAAGAGAAAACCTCCAAGCAAACGCGTCTGGAAAGCACTCGCTGCCGGGAGAAGAAGCTGCTGTGGGTTTTGCAATTCGTCACTCTGGCATTAGCTGTCCAGTCTGCTGCCGTTCCTGGACAGCTAGACCCAACGTGACAGATTCTGGCTATTAGCTGGAGAGCTCAAAAACCCAGATATTCATTTGGATTGAATTTTTTTAAATTTTTATTATCAAACTGATGTACAGAGCGGTTACAGTTTCATACGTTAGGCATCGGATACATTTCTTGTACTGTTTGTTACCTCCTCCCTCATCTCCCCTCCCCCCTCTACCTTGCCCTCCCCCCCCATGAGGTGTTCAGTTCACTTACACCAAACAGTTTTGCAAGTATTGCTTTTGTAAGCATTTGTCTTTTTTAACCCTGTGTCTCTCGATTTTGGTATTCCCTTTCAGTTTCCTAGTTCTAATACCAGTATACATGGTTTCCAATATACTCAGATAAGATACAGAGAAAGTATAGGTAAAACCACAGGAAGGGGATACAAGAGGATCATCCATAATAGAAGCTACGGTTTCACATGGTATGTGGAAAGTAATTACAACAGTGATATAACAGTCATTTCCATAACATGGAGTTCATTTCACCTAGCATCATCTTATGTGTTCATAAGGGCATAGCTATTGGGCTCTTGTGATCCTCTGTTGTGACTAGCCTAAACCTGTGCTAATTATTCCCTATGAGGGAGACCACAGAGTCCATGTTTCTTTGGGTCTGGCTCACTTCACTTAGTATAATTTTTTTGGATTGAATTTTTAAGAATCAAAAATACAGTGCTGATGAAGTACATGTGAATTATGTGATTGAAAGGCATACTTGAGGCTACAAGTGCCTCGTTTATATTTTTTATAAAATAAGAAATTGAGTACAATGTTATAACTAAATATGAACACTTGAAGCACAGAAGGTCAATGTAATCAGGTATATTGTATTTGCCTGGGGCCAAGAAAAATCTAATTGTTCTAAAGGTAGCATATTTTTTTTTCAGAATCGTGATTCCTACGAGACCTAAAGCAATTGACATATACAAAGCAGTACAACTTCCTTAACTGGACTCTATCTGGCTCACCATCTCTAACTGTCACTGCAAACCATTTCAAGGTAAGTTGTTATTATTAATTATTATTATTATCATCAAGTAATTTTGTAAAGGGATTTCAATTCAACAAGTTCAATTTATGAGTATGAAGCATCTTACTATCAATGGTAACTCTTTCATAAAGATAATTATTTTTAATTTCATTTCATTTATTTTTATTGTAAAGGCAATGTCCAGAGGGGTTGCTGTTACGTAAGTCAGGTAATGAGTACATTTCTTTTTGGACAGTGCTGCCTCTTCTCTCATTTTCTCCCTGTGTTTTGCCTCCTGCCCCCCCCCCCAAAGTTGTCTAGTTCATTTTCAAAATAGCATCTAGTGAGTTTCACTGCTGAATTAGTCGGCCCCTCTGTCCCATCATTTCTGCGCTTCCTCTTACCATCCCCAAAGCAGATAAACTTACACACAAGACAAAAAGCACAAAAATAAAAAACAGTGACACAGGGGAAAAACCAACAACAAAAACCCCACAAAAAGTAAAATAAAAAAGGAAAGACTTAGAAAAAATTATATTAAGTGAAGTAAGCCAGACCAAAAGAAACATAGGTTACCTGGTTTTCCCATTTGTTGTAAGTAGAATGTGCCTATAAATCTACAAGTAAACACGGTGGATGGTAAAAAGCAAAAAATTATACTTGGATATGCTCCGGGGAGGGAGCCAGGGAGGGGGGAGGGCGGGAGAAAAATGAAGGAGGAGGTAAAAAGTTTGATAAGAAATGTAAGAAAAGGGGCTGGGAATATGGCCTAGTGGCAAGAGAGCTTGCCTCCTACACATGAAGCACTGGGTTCGATTCCCCAGCACCACATATACAGAAAACGGCCAGAAGGGGCGCTGTAGCTCAGGTGGCAGAGTGCTAGCCTTGAGCAGGAAGAAGCCAGGGACAGTGCTTAGGCCCTGAGTCCAAGGCCCAAGACTGGCCAAAAAAAAAAAAAAAAAAAATGTAAGAAAAGAAAAGAGAGAGTGAGAGGGAGGGAGGGAAAGGGGGAAGGGAAAGGGGGAAGGGAAGGAGAGAGGGAGGGAGGGAGGGTGGGAGGGAGGGAGGGAGGGAGGGAGGGTGGGAGGGAGGAGATGTCAAGGAAATATGTATCACCCAAGCACCAGTTGGTAATGAGTAGATACATTGTCTCTGTGTGCCTCCCTGGGCCCTAAAGAAAAAACTATTCTGCCACTTGTTAAAGTGGCAACAAAGACTTTATTCAAGAATACTGTAATAAGCTGGGTGTTGTGGTTGTAATCCTATCCACCCAGGAGGTTGAGATCTGAGGATCAAATTTGAAGTCAGACTGGACAGGAAAGTCTGTAAGTCCTATGTACAATAAACTAGTCAGAAAAAGCCAGAAGTAGAGCTGTGGCTCAAGTGGTAAGGTGCCAGTCTTGAGCAAAAGAAGCTCAAGGACAGAGCCTTGGCCCGGAGTTCAAGTCCCAGGACTGACAGACAAAAACCAAAACAAAAGAAAGAAAGAAAGAAAAGACTATTGAAATAAGGCAGATATTGATCTCAACCACAGATGGTGGAAGGCAAGCGAGGACTTTCAGCCAAAGTGCAGGGTGAAGTGGTTGCTAATGGAAAATTACTCAGAGGAAGTATCAGGAGCTGAAGAATTCTTACAGAAGGCGGGCCAAGGATATGGACATCAAAGCCAAGGATATGAGGACTTTGGCCAGGTATCAACAAATATGAACAAATAAAAAAAAAGTATCAGGGTTAAGGGGTTAAGTTAATAGGATTTTTTTAATAAGGCTGATCTAGGCTAGCCAAAGACAGGATGAATGTCAAATTCAAGATTCAGTAGAAAACTGGGCTCAGAGAAGCCTCAGGTTTGCTCATGGGAGGAGTCTTCCGCCATCTTTTCCGACTGCCACCAAGGTAGCGGCGGAGGCCCTTTGCCGTCATCTCCCAAGCTTTCCACCCCAACCACTCTCAGGATCTCTACCTTCATTCCCGAAGTCTTTCCTGGTCAGCTACTTCTTCGTGTTCTTTGATGGCTTGTGGACCTCAACCTCCTATCATACTACATTCTCATTCTCATATCATACACAGTAGCCCACAGTAATAGTTCCTATACTTGGACAGGTCCCATAACCACTTTACTCCAGCTCAGGACAGTATTCAGACCCCAAGACTAGACTTCATTTTGGATACATTTTGGAAAAAATGGAATGCTGACACTTTGATTCCGAACTTTTCCGTAAGTTTCTCTGTTGTCATGATAACATTCCAAGCAAGCAATCACCTCGCCCGTGCCAGGCTTGACCTCAGATCGAAAGAAAGCAACCCGAAAGCCCACAGTGAAAACAGGCTTAGACAGGGAGTTGGAAACCTATCCTGACTGGAGATGTCACCGAGCGGACCTATCAGTTCTCTATCAGGGAGATCCGGTGGCTCAGATGTGATAAGAAGCCACAGCCTGCACTACGTACGTTACTAGAACCCCTTGTGACACACAGCCTATGACAAGTGGTGGCCCTTGGCTGACCACCCAAGAACAAGCATTTCCCACACGACATGCTGGACAATCAATAGCACATGACCCAGTCTCCAGACACGAATGATATATTAACCTGGTTTCCTAGGACTGATCCCAGGCCCTCCCCCCCACCAACCCCCCGTAAAAACTGAGTCCTCCAGCGGAGCACTTCCTCTTCGGTCTCCCAACATGTCATCGACAGTGTGCACGTTGGCTTTGCTCCCACCTTACTTTGGATTAACAAAGGCTTCCAGCTTAACTCTCCTCTGCGTTTGTCCTTGTTTCTTTCTCCAGAGACGAGATCTTTCTGGCCTTTAAAACCGTTGACCACTGGCACAGAGACAAGAAAGAGTGCGGACTGCAGGAAACCATCTTCTGTGTTGTTTTTCAGTCCACGGCATCGCCATCTGAATGGGTAGATGTTCTACGTATGAAGGATTGCTCTGAATTAAATCCCGCTGCTTCTTTTTAAAGCCGAAAATCCATAGTGGTACTTGATTCTGAAACCAGGAAGCAGTGTTTTGGAACGTAACACTTTCTGTATAATTTCAGCATGTCATCTGGGAAGGCCAGCTAGGACGCTGAAATAGAAGACGAGCTCCTCGGAACCTCAGAAGAATCCGAGCCTCGTCGTAGAGCTTCCTCTTACTTCAGTGGATGATCTTGTCCGAACCTGGCGGTTCCAACTGCCAAACAGTAGGCCGAGCTGTGCACACGTGAGCTTCTTTTTGTGCTAACACTTAACGACCGCACTGCCGGAAGCTAGGCTCCGGGCGGGGGGAGCCAGACGTGTGCGGGCACGTTGGGCCAAGCTCTGTGGCGGTCAAGCTGCTGGCCTAGCAGAAGGACACAGGCAGAGGCTTCTGAGAAAAGAGGGCGCTCGACTCCAGCATGGCGACGGGGCAACCAGACCGCTACTGACACAAGATGATTAGTTTGACTACTTCGCAGTGCTCTGGATCCTTCTTTACCTGCTGACTCCAAAGCCAAGTCCCATGGACAGCAAAGTAGATGATACAACATGAAAGTCTTGGAAGCTTGGAGGTAACTATCCCTGACTCGAGGGAAGACCTAGGCCCGGGAAAGACTATCTGATATATTCTATTCCCTCTGACTACTGGGATTCATTACGAACTGACATACATGGAAAGTCAGGGCATGACACCAAAGTAAAGGACTTTCACAGAACTTTGGGAAAAGAGATGGCGTCTTTCTCCCCCAGAGTGCTAATGATAAGGCAAATGGAAGTCGAGAACAGCCAGAGTCACACGGTGCAAAAGCCTGCCTAGACATCCAGCTAGGAGGAAAGAAGTCAGTTGTGAAGGTATGGCAAAACGTGGAGATAAGGAAAAGTTAGACAGCACATCCTTCCTTCGATAGCATTCAGGGATAAAGGCCATCAACGACTATCCAGGAAAATAAACTTTCTTTGACTGGCTTTTCACTGTTTTTGGGTTTTTTTTTGTTTGTTTGTTTGTTTTTTGGCCAGTCCTGGGCCTTGGACTCAGGGCCTGAGCACTGTCCCTGGCTTCTTCCCGCGCAAGGCTAGCACTCTGCCACTTGAGCCACAGCGCCGCTTCTGGCCGTTTTCTGTCTATGTGGTGCTGGGGAATCGAACCTAGGGCCTCGTGTATCCGAGGCAGGCACTCTTGCCACTAGGCCATATCCCCAGCCCCTGGCTTTTCACTGTTGATTGATGATCTAGAAGTTACAAGGTCTCATGTTAACATGTAAAAGTTTTTTTCTGGGAGAAAGCAAATACTTTACTGTCTGTCCAGTGGGAAAGAGCACCCTAAAGTTTAGAGTTTATAACCTTCTTAGATAATAACCCATTTTTATATCCAACTACAAATCCTGTTTTAGTATGTCTTCATTAAGCTGCCTGTACATGCTAACTTTCCCAAATAATTTTTGAAAGAGTAATAATATATTTATGGTATTCTCCTTAATACATGAGTTAAATAGTTAAATCTTTGAAATAGGCTCTTATTTGCCCAGGATTCGTGATTCTTTTTAATTATACATTAAAAAGAAAAAGAAAAAGAGAAAGGAATGAAATGGAGAATAGTCCTGACTGCTTCGCTTTGGGATTTGGATCTTTCCAGGCCTGTGTAACTGCATTATCCTTAGAGTGGACATCTTCTACATCTTTAGCAAGACAGTGGGAGCTATTTCTGTGTCTTACATTCATAATCATGGTGATAAACACCAGTAATGTCTCCAGCCAGGAAAATGTAGTTGTATGCCAATCTGAAGAGAGTGCCTGCTGAACCAACGAAACGGAGAGTTACACATTGAAATAGGAAGCTTTACGGTCTGCGCGTTAGCTAAGGTCCTCCCACACCACACGCGTTCTGCCACAATCTGCCATCTCTAAGGCCATCAAGAAGTCATCTCTGGGAACCAGTTTTGTGGTGCTCAGCAGACCATTAGCTGTTGCTTGGGAAAAGAGGTGAGAGACTAAGAAAAACTACCTATCGGAAGACTGTGCTACGTGGCACAGTGCCCGCAAGCTCACCCTTCACCTCACGGAGAATGGACAGTACGACCTCAAGTCAGGACCCGTTCGGGCAGGTGTCTTGCTGACCGCAGAGAAGCAAGGGCATGGGACTGCTTTGGTAGACGCTGAAGGTGTGGTTGCTGCACTGGAGCTAGACTGTTTTCTGAGTTGTTAGGATGAAGGAAACATGCGCGAACAGGATAGAGACAGATTTGATGTTGATCACACACAAGAAAGATAGTGCACTGTTTTCTAAGAGTTTAAGAAAATTACCTGGAGGTCTACAGGAACCTTAGCAGGAAAGAAAAGGAGTTTGACTAGGCGCTCAAGGGTAAGGGAAGAAGTCGTCCCAATCGGATGAAATAGCAACCTTCCTTGCTGCCAGTGGATTCCCGGTGGACTGCCTGATTCTCCCATCTCTTCGCTTGATTTGGATGTATTAAGTCCTGGACTGCCTGATTCTCCCATCTCGTCACTTGATTTGGATGTATTAAGTCCTGAACTGACAGGGCGTTTCGGGGCAATATGGGGGAAGAAGGAAGCTCATGGACCTTGGTTTAATGCGTATTCCACGGGATGGGAAAGACCTAGCCCTACAATCTCCACAGTGGACTTGAGCACATGCTAGAGGAGGTGAAGTCCATTTTTTCCTTAATCACAACCCATGAATTCGTCAGGACCCATGACGTTTCTGTGAGGTCTTTGTAGTTCCTCGATTGGTGAACGTTTTCTTGGTTCAATATCTCTGAAGTCAGGATACACCTGTGGTCCGTCGTTATACATCACGTGAGCAGCGTGACTTTGGCCTTTGTAACGTTGTGCTGATGGAGAACATAAGAAGCATGGCGACACCAGGAAGACAGTCCAACCTCCATTCCCGCCACTCGTGAGAAACTGCACAGATCATACTTGTAGAATGAAACCTAAGAGCCTGGCTAAGGAGCAGCAGCTTCCAGCAGGGCCCGCGTGCATGGCTAACCTCTCAGCGGCTGGGTTAGCAGGGACCGGGCAGCCCAGGAGAAGCCAAGCCCGCAGCTAAACAAGCTGCCCACCGCCAAGGGGCCGGGCAGCCTGGGGCGGTCCTTCAACCGCAGCACGGAGCGTTGGCAGCTTTTCTGTCCGCTAAATCCAAAGGTCACCGCCAGCCTCGTGTCCCCAGGCTCGGGGAACAGAGCAGGACAGCGGTGGAGGCTTTCCGGGTCGTGAAATGTTCTTTGAGCCAGATGTACAGACTGACAGCAACAGTTGGCCTGGAACCTCCCTAAACAGAACACGTCAGTTTTATTAGACTGAAATTCACTCTGGAGCTATTTACATTTTAAGAAAAAAAAACACTCTTTCTAAGTGTCCTGCCCTCTGCCTGCCACACCCGTCATTGCTTCCTCTCCTTTCCTAGAGTGGGCTGCCTAGAGAGATTGAAAATCCCGGAGCGACTCTCCCACCCGCACCTCATCTGGATCGCCTGTCTCTCTCCCACCCGCACCTCATCTGGATCGCCTGTCTCTCTCTCTCTCCCGCACACCTCATCTGGATCCCCTGTCTCTCTCTCTCTCCCGCACACCTCATCTGGATCCCCTGTCTCTCTCTCTCTCTCTCCCGCACACCTCATCTGGATCCCCTGTCTCTCTCTCTCCCCGCACACCTCATCTGGATCCCCTGTCTCTCTCTCTCTCCCGCACACCTCATCTGGATCGCCTGTCTCTCTCTCTCCCGCACACCTCATCTGGATCGCCTGTCTCTCTCTCTCCCGCACACCTCATCTGGATCGCCTGTCTCTCTCTCTCCCCGCACCTCATCTGGATCGCCTGTCTCTCTCTCCCCCGCACACCTCATCTGGATCGCCTGTCTCTCTCTCTCCCCGCACACCTCATCTGGATCGCCTGTCTCTCTCTCTCTCCCCGCACACCTCATCTGGATCCCCTGTCTCTCTCTCTCCCCCGCACACCTCATCTGGATCGCCTGTCTCTCTCTCTCTCTCCTGCACACCTCATCTGGATCGCCTGTCTCTCTCTCTCTCTCCTGCACACCTCATCTGGATCGCCTGTCTCTCTCTCTCTCTCCCGCACACCTCATCTGGATCGCCTGTCTCTCTCTCTCCCGCACACCTCATCTGGATCGCCTGTCTCTCTCTCTCTCGCACACCTCATCTGGATCCCCTGTCTCTCTCCCCGCACACCTCATCTGGATCGCCTGTCTCTCTCTCTCTCCCGCACACCTCATCTGGATCGCCTGTCTCTCTCTCCCCCCCGCACACCTCATCTGGATCGCCTGTCTCTCTCTCTCCTGCACACCTCATCTGGATCGCCTGTCTCTCTCTCTCTCGCACACCTCATCTGGATCCCCTGTCTCTCTCCCCGCACACCTCATCTGGATCGCCTGTCTCTCTCTCTCTCCCGCACACCTCATCTGGATCGCCTGTCTCTCTCTCCCCCGCACACCTCATCTGGATCGCCTGTCTCTCTCTCTCCTGCACACCTCATCTGGATCGCCTGTCTCTCTCTCTCCTGCACACCTCATCTGGATCGCCTGTCTCTCTCTCTCCCGCACACCTCATCTGGATCGCCTGTCTCTCTCTCTCCTGCACACCTCATCTGGATCCCCTGTCTCTCTCCCCGCACACCTCATCTGGATCGCCTGTCTCTCTCTCTCTCCCGCACACCTCATCTGGATCGCCTGTCTCTCTCTCCCCCGCACACCTCATCTGGATCGCCTGTCTCTCTCCCCCCCGCACACCTCATCTGGATCGCCTGTCTCTCTCTCTCCCCCGCACACCTCATCTGGATCGCCTGTCTCTCTCTCTCTCTCCTGCACACCTCATCTGGATCGCCTGTCTCTCTCTCTCTCTCCCGCACACCTCATCTGGATCGCCTGTCTCTCTCTCTCCCGCACACCTCATCTGGATCGCCTGTCTCTCTCTCTCTCGCACACCTCATCTGGATCCCCTGTCTCTCTCCCCGCACACCTCATCTGGATCGCCTGTCTCTCTCTCTCTCCCGCACACCTCATCTGGATCGCCTGTCTCTCTCTCTCTCTCCCGCACACCTCATCTGGATCGCCTGTCTCTCTCTCTCCCGCACACCTCATCTGGATCGCCTGTCTCTCTCTCTCTCCCGCACACCTCATCTGGATCGCCTGTCTCTCTCTCTCCCGCACACCTCATCTGGATCGCCTGTCTCTCTCCCTCCCCCGCACACCTCATCTGGATCGCCTGTCTCTCTCTCTCTCCCGCACACCTCATCTGGATCGCCTGTCTCTCTCCCTCCCCCGCACACCTCATCTGGATCGCCTGTCTCTCTCTCTCTCTCCCGCACACCTCATCTGGATCGCCTGTCTCTCTCTCTCCCCCGCACACCTCATCTGGATCGCCTGTCTCTCTCTCTCTCTCCTGCACACCTCATCTGGATCGCCTGTCTCTCTCTCTCTCTCCTGCACACCTCATCTGGATCGCCTGTCTCTCTCTCTCTCCCGCACACCTCATCTGGATCGCCTGTCTCTCTCTCTCTCGCACACCTCATCTGGATCCCCTGTCTCTCTCCCCGCACACCTCATCTGGATCGCCTGTCTCTCTCTCTCTCCCGCACACCTCATCTGGATCGCCTGTCTCTCTCTCTCCTGCACACCTCATCTGGATCGCCTGTCTCTCTCTCTCCCGCACACCTCATCTGGATCGCCTGTCTCTCTCTCCCCCGCACACCTCATCTGGATCGCCTGTCTCTCTCTCTCCCGCACACCTCATCTGGATCGCCTGTCTCTCTCTCTCCTGCACACCTCATCTGGATCCCCTGTCTCTCTCCCCGCACACCTCATCTGGATCGCCTGTCTCTCTCTCTCTCCCGCACACCTCATCTGGATCGCCTGTCTCTCTCTCTCTCTCCCCGCACACCTCATCTGGATCCCCTCTCTCTCTCTCCCCCGCACACCTCATCTGGATCGCCTGTCTCTCTCTCTCTCCCCCGCACACCTCATCTGGATCGCCTGTCTCTCTCTCCCGCACACCTCATCTGGATCGCCTGTGTCTCTCTCTCTCCCCGCACACCTCATCTGGATCGCCTGTCTCTCTCTCTCCCCCGCACACCTCATCTGGATCGCCTGTCTCTCCCTCTCCCGCACACCTCATCTGGATCCCCTCTCTCTCTCCCCCGCACACCTCATCTGGATCGCCTGTCTCTCTCTCCCGCACACCTCATCTGGATCGCCTGTCTCTGCCACGAAGCCCAGGTCAGAAACACTGCTTCCTCCTGACAAAGATCTGACTTGAGTTCAGAGTAAAAGAATGAAGCCCAGTCCTTTTCCTTCACTGTTACTTTGGGGATCCTTTAGTAAGTCTGCCTCCATCATGGACCTTATAAATTCAAATGAATGGGAACGCACTCTCCCTATAGCTTTCAAAGTACGTGTGAATGAATTACATAAAAGGCACCTTCCACACATCCACAGCATTTTAGATAACAGAAAAAAGACTTGGAATTTATTAAACCCCTATGGATTCTGTCCTCCTATGAAATCTATTTTCTGGTACCATTCTGGAGAAGGGTTGAAGCAGAGTATACTGTATTTTGAAAATAAATAGAGTGCTGTGAAAGGGAAATAGTCTCGGTGGAAGTATAAAGACAGGTAGGGTGTGAGGAGAAGCCAGTTCAGGAACACGTGACAAACAAGGAACAGAAGGAGAGTCAGGCCTGCACGCTTTGGGCTAGCTCCTTCCTCCCTGGAAGGAAAGGGGGCTATGGACGTTCACAATGTTACAGAAAAAGTGAGATTTCAAGAACTCTTATGCTCCATTCTGCTGGGAAGTCAGGACGAGGCCAAAGTATATAGTTACAGTAACGTGATATAATAGAACCGAGGGGAAATGATAGCATGGTATATATAAAGAAATAAAAGGAGATAATGTAGAAGCCAACATACTATGTGGCAAAGGCAACCTTTCCAGCCCAAGTGCATGGTTCCATCTCAGGGTCACTGATCAATTCAGGAACAACATCCCAGCATCGTCTTCATCCTAGAAACCAGGCACCCTACCTTTCTGAACTGGGTTTCCTACTTTGTCTAATTCATTGGCCCTCCACGTTATCATTTGAGGTACAAGACAGATCAGCCACCGGAGATTAATTCCTCCTTCATGGCCTCCTGCAGAAAACAGAGCTATTCATGTTGTCACGGCAGGCTCCCCTGTAGCTCCTCAGGGAAACGGAAATGACGTGCCGGAAGATTTCTAGATAGCCACGATTCCATGGAAAGGAGCAAATAACAATTTAAAGTTCATAATGGGGCTGGAGATAGAGGTCAGTGGTAGCACACTTGCCAAGTGTATTCGTCCTTGGGTTACTCAGCGATGCAACGAAACACAACAAAAAATAAAGTTCAGGATAAGATTTAAGCACTTACCTTGAAGTCTTAGCCCTCATTCCTCCTGACCCAACATAAAAAAGAAAGAGCAAGAATATTTATAACTATTTTGCACCTGTTAGGGGGAAACTGAGTTCTTCTTAACCAAAAATCCTACCATAACTAAAACTGTTATTAGTCATAGTAGTGGTCAGCAAATGCTCATATGGGTGATGGTTAACTGAAGGGTGGGCCTTAACTGAACTAGGAAGTGCAGATGTGGAAAAAGAAGAGAAGACTATGATTTGCGTTCAGCCTTTTCTCAGTTTTAGGTCTGAAGTTCATAGACGAGTTGGCAGCTAGAAAAGCCAGTGAGTAAAACTCTCTATACAGAGCTAATTATTGAAATTAAGGAAGACTGGCCTTCAAGGGTGGTAAAAAACAAGAAGATAACTAGTGGGTCACCTTGATTTCAGGAGCAAATGGCAGCAAATAAGAACAGTCAGTGAGATGACCCCGCAGCCTGTAGAACCCAGCAGAGAAGATAAGCACTGTTCCAAGAAAGCAGGAAATGGACGCCGTGGCACTGTCTTTTTTCGCTAATGTCCTACACGTGGAGGGAGGAGGGGAGGAAACGGGGCCATTGGCTGGCACTGAGGGGGCTGGCGTGGCTACGGACAGCTGCGGGAGGGCGGGGGTGATTTCTGAGAAGGAAGTACTTCCCTGAGCCCAGAAGGTAAACCAGCCGGGCGTGGCGGCAGCTCATATCCACGATCCAAGCTCCCCGGGGATGGAGATGAGGAGGATCTCAGCCCGGGGCCACGCGGAGGCACCTCTGCCCCCCTCTCAACCGCGGCAAGGCCGAGCCGCGGGGCTCAGGCTCATCCCCAGCTGCACTGGACGCAGGACAGCAACGTCTGATCCGTCCTTGCTTAGCTGAGGCAGGGAACTGCTTCAGCTTCTCTCCTCGTTATACAACGCTCGCCGGGGAAACCAAGAAACAGGAAGGAAAGGGAAAGGCGGAGGTGAGTGGGGTTAAGAACTGGCAGGCCGGGGAAGAGAATGGCGAAGCGGTCACCCAGTCTAGCTTAGCTAAAGGAGCGGCAGGAAGCAGAGGAGCGGCGAGGCAGATGAAGATAGCACAAGAAACGAAGAGGAGGAGGAGAAGAGGAGCCGAGGTACGGAGGCTTTAATAAGAATTAGGAAAGCGTAAATAATAAGAAAGTCAACTGTGAAAGAAAAGCAACCATTTCCTATGAGGAATGAAAGAATGACATGTTCTACTTTTTTTTTCTTTCTTGCTAATTACAAATCAATAAATTTCTTTCTGCACACAGTGTTTATTCAACAAAACTGAATAAAAGATTCATCCCTCCCCCAATTTTATGGCAGGAAAATTCATCTTCCTGTCTTAGAACTAGATCAAATCTCCTCGTGATAAATGCCAGACTTTACAAGTCGCCGTCCCTGAGTTGTTTTGCACACTCTGGCTACCTCTCCACAGCCGCTTCCAGGCACTGGCTACAGTGTGCACGTGTAAGGAAGAGGAAGCCTGTAGGAGGACACACAACCCAAACTGACGGAGGCCACGTCTGCTGCAAATGAAGGGGGACATTTTCCCTGTTGAGGAGAAAGCCCTCCACTCAACAGAAGAAGATGACCGTCTAGGGTGTCAGTAACGAGAGAGAGAGCTTCAGAGGAGGAGTTGAACGGAGAGCATGCAAGTGCTTCGTCTTTAAAATGAGCAGGAACTGGGGACTGGAAGCAGGCGAAGGGAAAACCAACCGGAGACCACAAGGGAGCCAAGGGGAAGGCAGCCTCCCCAGTCAAGGGCTGGTGAAGCAAAACCAATTGACTTCTGGTAATGGAGGTGAGCTGAGAAACCGCAACAGAAAAAGGAAGCATTCACATTTGATTCTTTTCTTTGTCCTCTGTCATCCGATCCCCCCATACCTTCAATAGGGGATACTTAAGGCACCTGTCCCTCCTGTTTCTTTCAGGAAAATCAAGGGAAGGAGGCTGCAGTCCCTCCCCATCCCGAGCTGAACAGAGAAGAAAGTAGACTAACCACGGGAGGCAGGACACGAGAGAGATTAAGCGATTTGAATCAGCAGGCGATGCGCTGGAGACTATACACCCATGGAATCTACACCAGTAATAACGAAGCCTCCAAAATGATGATCGGCTCTACCTGGACAATTTTTCCTAAATGCCTAAGAGGTCTCCGTTGCCTTCTGGATGATGTAAATTAAACTCCTCTGGATCACCATGGATTACGTATGGCTGCAGTTGAGAGAGAAAATATATCTTTTTTTTTTTTTTTGCCAGTCCTGGGCCTTGAACTCAGGGCCTGAGCACTGTCCCTGGCTTCTTTTTGCTCAAGGCTAGCACTCTGCCACTTGAGCCACAGCGCCACTTCTGGCCATTTTCTGTATATGTGGTGCTGGGGAATCGAACCCAGGGCTTCAAGTATACGAGGCAAGCGCTCTTGCCGCTAAGCCATATCCCCAGCCCGAGAAAATATATCTTAAACAACTTTCAAGTGGCTCATGCCTGTAATTCTAGCTACTTGAAGAGTAGAAAATAGGAGAAAAAATAGGAAAATAGCTAGGGGACAACATGTGGTTGGGTTAGCATAGGGAGTTAGCTAGAACTCCATCTCAACCAATAAGCTGGGCCTGGTGGGTCTAGCCTATCATCTCAGCTACACAGGAGGTATAAACAGGAGAATTGTGGTCCAGGCTAGCCCAGGTAAAAATGTAAGACTCTGTCCTCCAAAGTTATTCAATCACAAAGGGGTGGAGGCATGGCTTCAACGATAGAGTGCCTTCCTACCACCAGAAGAAACAAAAAGATCAAAAAATGTGGTGGACTAAGAAAAATCATTCTTCTTTCATTAAAGCAAAAAGAGCACATCGTTTCTTGGTGATGTAAGGAAAGTTTCAGAAAACGAATCTGGAAACAAATGAGTAAAACTGAAATTTCATGTCATGCTCTGCTCTTGAAAAGCAAGAATAATTAGATCGTGTGGTACCATAGTGATTAAAGAAATATGGGGGGAATGAAGTACTCTTAGAATAATACAGAAATACGCCAAGATTAGAGAAAGAAATATTGACCAGACTGGCAGGCTTCGCCTGGACTGGCCAGAATTGCTGAAGCAATTCTTTTAGCATCTCTGTAGACAGGCCACACGACACTCATGAAACAGGAAAGCTTCACGGAGAAACTCAGATTAAGATGATCTAGATCTATCACATTTAGGAAGTTGGGGGAGGAGCCCAAAGCCCAGCATCCTGGCAATAAAGAAATCTAGGCCGCTAAGAAAAGCCCACTCTTAAAAATAAGAACACGTTCTTCTAGACTTCCTGAATTTATAAAGCCTTCTTGGCATTTTCTTCCAGTAACCAGGTCTTTGCTAAACAAACAAAAACCCACACCTATCACACACTTGCTTTGTTTTGAATCTTAACCATTGGAATTGTAAGACAACATAGGACATATTTTCAAAAAGTTAAGAATTAATATGTTATGCTGAGTACAGTAAAACAGACGCAGAGATACTAAGGGTCAATGTGATGTCTCCTCTGTAGAAGTTAGCTCTGAAATATAAACAGATATACACACATACCGGGCCGTAGACAAGCAAACACAGTCGAATGGGCTAGAGCATATGCAGGGGTGAGTTTCCGTGGTGTAACCTCTTTGCACAATTCACGGACAACCTAACAAAATGAATACCAGGAAGCTGAGCTATGTCTTGACTGAGGAGGTCAGACGACGGGGAGGGAGGCAGACACACGGGGAGAGGAAGCGTGGAGGAGTAGAGGCCTAATGGTCAATGGACACGGCGGAAATGGAGCCGGGCAAGCCCAGGGGGTGGTGGGGGTGGGCAGGTGAAGGGAGAATGACGGAGGGTGCGGGGGGGAGGGCGGGAAGGGGTACCGGGTCAAGATGCACTCTAGACATAAACAGACTATGCTAAACCGAAGCCTCATTCTATCATTATTTGAAGATAAAATTTAAAAAGAATCTGTTACTTGCAAATAGTTATCTTAAAATAAGAGGTATAATGGCTTGTGTATTTTATATATCTAAGTTGGGGTTTTGCCCCCAAAGCAGGAGGAGGGGAAAATGTCTGAAGGATATTTGATGGAAATAGATTTATAGAACACATTTCTAACATTAGGACACCCTTCCAGATCCAAGTAGGAAAATGAAGATAATAACAAAGGGTTTGGTTTTGTTTTTCGGTGGAGGACAAATTCAAGAAAACAGAAAGCACCATCTGTAGAGGTGGAGAACAAGGATTGCTTCCATTCCTAAGCCATTCCATGTGAACATGGAACTTACGTAGCTTTTGTTCCAGCTTTCTTTGTATAGGAGGGAAAAGCAAACTACATTAACAGGTTTTTTTTTAATTGCTAGGAGTTGACATGCATGCATAATATATGTAAAGCTGTCATTCGGACTACCCTATGACTAAACCAGAATAATTATTAGAATATTTAATAAGAATGTACAATTTTTTTTATTCTACTCTCCTGGAAAAATCAATAGTGTGCTTCAGGCTATTTTTGTACGAGGATTTATAATACTTGACACTAGATGATTTTTGAAAAATGCCTTTAGAACTTAGGGAAAAGATTGCTCTCAAATATAAAGCATTAAAATCTTTTTTCTCCTTTCTTTTCTTACTGGAAAAGGAAAAAAAAGAAAGAAAGACATTCTCCCACCTGTGAAGTCATTTTACAAAGCCAAATGAATCCCTTACTTTCTTCGCTTTCATAGTTTCCAGGAGATCTGGAGTCCATTTTTTCAGAAACTATTTTTCCATCATATTAACAACAAAAATCTTTCCTTTCCTCAAGCTGCCTTTCATGTCTGAGGCTGACTTTATAATTTCACTAACCTTTGTGTCCATCGTTGCTGCCACCCTAAAACAAAGCTAACTAACTGATCAGCAAGTTTGGAAATAAATGGAGCTCTTGCAAGGACACACTACTCGGTTTTCCTTAGCAAAGAAGTCAGCCACTATTGCTTATATTTAGCAGAGATTGAGCTACAGTGTGAGTGGATGTCATTACCATTGGAGCTGAAGGAAGAATAACTCAAAGAGCACGTCATCACATGGAACCGGTTTGGGGAACACATTTGACTTTCTCTGGTTGTCCCTGAGTCTGAAGACAAAGGGTAAAGGCAATTGGCTGGTCATGTCTTGACCACTGTGGGAGGGTTGCTGCATTTGTTGCGGTTTGGTACCCGGGATGTTTGCAGAAGTGGTCATTCTGCTGTCTTTGTGGTCTGGCCACCATCTGTTCTGCAGTTTCTTGGTCTCCACTTTCGCTAATATGTCACTTGTGAGTAGTTGACGTATTCATCATTCTGGCATTGTTCCTCCACCTCCTAATAGATTGTATATAAGATTGTCTCAATCTTTTCATCCTATCATTGTATCAGTTTGACAAGAGAGCCAAATGCAATGTACCTGCATAGTGACAAAAACAAGGGCAAAGTAGTTCCCATAAGATACGTGGAAACAGACAGCCCACGTGCCCAACCCCAGGCTATCCAGGCCAAGAACAAGTTGCAAAGAGAAGAAAGTAGCTCGTCCATGATGGTGTTGTATTGCCTGTTGTATCTTGACAAATTCATTGACAAAAGCAGGGCAAAAATGATCAGTGGCGCCGGGTAGGCAACCAGAAATCCCGAGCAAAGTGTGTGCCCTTCACTACCCATGCTGAGCCCCTCTGAAGCAGAGTGCATGGGATTCAGTAATGCCTGACAAAGTTGCTGGTAAGTTTCTCATGGTCCCTTCTTATTGATACGATTCCCACAGTTGTAAGAATACTAGTCTGACTACTTAAATAAACAATGAGTCAGACATTTCCCTAGGCATAGTACTGAATAATCAAAGCTAGTATTGTTGGGAACTTGTGCCTTCATCGGAATTTCTGGTCTTGATGGTTTGTGGAATGACAGCTTCTGTGCACAGACAAGTAAGTATATGAAAGCCTAAGACAAACAGGAACAAGCATCCTGGGTACCAAGAAAATGGTATACAGTGTGGAAACATGAACAGCCAAAGACAAGGATTCCGTCGTTTATGGCTTGAGGTCAGAACCAAGACCTTGCAGCAGTTGTTAAATTAAAAGTTAAGCATAACTTAAACGCATACCAATACATCATCTTTTTTCTGGATGCGAAGGACATGAGCAAGTCATGGCAATTTGCTTTAGGTCATTTGTCCCCTTATAGGCAGCAGAAGAAACACCATCTGTGAGAGTTCTCTATGATCCCGCTTGATGAAACTAGAAATTAACCTGATTTTCATCGTGGAGTCCAGTGGTGTGTGTGTTGCCAAGAAAGCAATAAAACTGAAGGCAGTGAGTGAGCGTGTGTGTGTGTGTGTGTGTGCGTGTGTGTGTGTATTTGAGATAACCTAACAAGGGCATTTAAATGATGACATTATAAGAAAAGAGGAAAGGAGATGTAATGAGTGAATGAAAACCAAGCGCCTATAGAAAATGAGAATGATTAGATAAGCAAGAAATATAAAACAAATCAAAAGTTGTTAAGGGACCCTGGTCCAAGAGCTTGGGTTGCATTTTTCTGAAGTCACCAACTTATTACAAATGTCTTGGGTTATAAGTCTGGTTTTAAACGTTGACATTGTAAAATACGGTAAGCAACTTATATATTATACCAACAGGTTTACTTACATATTATACGGATACATTGTCTTCCCTTCTGCCTCATGTTGCAAACCAGCTAACGTGATAATCAGAGTGAAGAATAAAGCCATGCCTTCTCCAATCCTTCTTTTCCAAACTAGGGGCTGCACAGTGATGTTTTATGATGGTCTCTCCGAGATTTTCCTCTGGAACTGTAGTTAAGATCATCATCTGATAAACCCATAAATGAGTGAAGATTGCTCATGCGAAACCAAAGGAAGTGATTCTTAGGAGAGGATCACGAAGGCTCAAAGAGCTATGTGCATATGATCATCTAACGTGATAGCTGTCGAAATGAACCCCAAGAAACAAGAGGGTTTTTGTGATTTTTTTTTTTATTTTTTTTTTTTGGCCAGTCCTGGGCCTTGGACTCCGGGCCTGAGCACTGTCCCTGGCTTCTTCCCGCTCAAGGCTAGCACTCTGCCACTTGAGCCACAGCGCCACTTCTGGCCGTTTTCTGTATATGTGGTGCTGGGGAATCGAACCTAGGGCCTCGTGTATCCGAGGCAGGCACTCTTGCCACTAGGCTATATCCCCAGCCCGGTTTTTGTGATTTTGATTTTGTTTTATTTCCCCCCTCGGGGGCTGTTTTCGTTTTCTGTGCCTTTTGTCTTGTGTGTGAGTTTCTCCACGTGAGGGAAGGGAAGGAAGGAGCACAGACGTAGCGGGACGGAGAGGAACAACAAATGCAGCAGTGGTCCTCACTGGACGCTACGCTGGAAATGAACTTGACAACTCCGTGCGAGGGAGCCGGGGGGGGGGGGGGGTGAGGGAGAAAAGAAACGCACTCGTTACCTGACGTATGGGACTGTAACCCCTCTGTACGGCACCTTTACAATAACCTTTTTTTTTTTTAAGAAAAAAAAATGATCGCTCCTTTGGCACAATAGCTGCGTGCCATGTCCTTCAGCTTTTCCATCATCTCATTTCTCCTGGGCCTTACCCCTTACCACAGCCACCTCGCTAAGAAACACAAGTGGACCTACAATTCCCGAGCTCGATACCCACTGCTGATGAAGGATACGAGCAGTGGCGAGCAGTCACCTTCGTCCTCAAAGCTTCCTTAAACCACATACTACTTCAACTGTCCATCGAGGTGTCATCTTTAGTGTCCCCCAAAGGCCTGTGTGTAAAACGTTGGCCCCTAGATTAGTGGTCTGGACAGAATTCAAAAGGGGGGCCTGACGACAGGCCTTTAGACCGCTGGGGCATGGCTTTGAAGGGAGCGCTACAGTCCCGGCTCTCCTCTCCCTTCTTGGCTCTGAGGTTAAATCTGTCTCTCTACAGAGTAACCGGGGGCACTGCTTCTCCACAGGCCTGCAAGGAAAGGGGCCAAGCAGCCAGGCACAGACGAAGGTCTCCAAGACCGTGAGCCCAAACCAGCCCTGCTCTCTTTTCAAGTTAATGGAGGGATCTGGTGAACAAATACGCATCCGCTTTATTTACTTCCCACGCGTGGGCCCGTTGACACACTCACGCAAGCACCAAACATTCTGCCGTCTGATCTCATTTTACTCTAAGGCCTTTCATCTAACGGGGGATCTTAAGCTAACCAAGCAAAGCCTGCCTGATACCCTTGAGTTTGGGGTACGGCTTGGAGATAGGGTTTGTCCCTGAGTACTGGATCATAGCTCTCAGTGGGAGGCTGTAATGAGTGGGTGAAGTCCAGAAACTTGATGATCTGTGAGTAAACACTCACAGGATCACTCCTCCTCTGGCGGACACGACTACCTCTGAAGCAGGACGGAGAGGGATGCCCGGGGAATTGTCATGGTGACGGTGGGTGTACCGTGTGCGTCCCGCGAGGAAGGCGCTCCCCTAGCTCTCCTGCAGCAGGGGCACCTGCAGCCTGAGGACAAGAAGGCTTGTGTAGTCACGTTGAGTACTGACCCCACTGATATCACCCTGACAATAAAATTAAATTAAAGGCAAGAAAAGATTGCCCACTGGTTTGGATGGTTCCCCTGCTTTTGGGTTGAAACCTCTCGAGCTCATTCATTTTGCTCAGTTATGAACAGGGAGGGACTTTTGAACAGTTAGGAGTCCTGTTGTGTGTTGCTATGCCCTTCCTCAGGGAAAAAAAAAAAAAGATAAATAGGTCAAAATATTGACCATCACCCTCGCAATACTTCAGAATGTGAGTTTAAGATACGGTCACCGTAAATGTTACTAAATTAAGATGAGTTCCTAGTGGAGTAGCCTTGGTCCCGAGTCCAATCTAAGTAGTGCGCCTTGTAAAGAAGAGATAAAGGTGGTATACGGGTGCACAGCAAACGTATCACAACGGAGACAGAGTCTGGCTGATGCTGGCATAAGCCAAGGAAAGGTGAGTGTTTGAAAAGTACCGGAGCCTAGAGTAAAAAGCAGGAAATGACTCTGTTCCTACAGCTTTCCCGCTGCGCGTGCCCCTCCCGCCACTTCGCTTTTACACCTGCGACAGCCCTCAGAACTGTGAAGCAGGGCTCTCCTCAAGAAGCCACGTGCGCAAGGGCCGGGTCTTGGAGTTGTTATTCGAGCACGGGCGGTCTGCACGCTTGTTTTGTTGGTTCTGTTGCTTTGTTCTGGGGGGAGTAGAGGAAGCTGGTCAATGCCCAGAGAAGGGAGCTATTAAACAGATCTGCTCGTGCTGAGGCGTCCAGAGGATCCCCGGAGGACGCGGTGCACTCAGGAACACCGTCACTGTGCCATGCAATGGTGGAGCACGTCCGAAATCATGAAAGTGAGGCCAGACGGAGCTGCATAAAGAGACCCTATCTCAAAGAGAGCGTCACCGTCGCAGAACATGCTACCATCTATTTCCTGCAAGGTCCAGTTAGACTTAAAAAAAAAAAAAATCTTCATTTGTTGTTCTGTGAGAGAGGATAACGATTAGTTGTTTATTTCAAAATAAGTAATGGAGAATATTTGAATGTTATTTACACAAAGAAATCATAAGCACATGAAGTTAAGGACACGCTAATCACCTCAGCCTGAACATTGCATATTGTATAAATGTACTGCAATATCACACTGCATTTTATACCTATGTAAAATGATTCACCAGGCACGGTGATTCGTTCACATCATCCTAGCTGCAAGGAAGGCGGAGATCAGGAGGGCTGTAGTTCAAGGCCAGCCTGGGTTCATTAAACCCCATCCGGTCAATACAATCCTGAGCATAGGGGTTCATATCTGTCATCCCAGTAGACAGGAAGTATACAGAGAAGCATCTTAATTCAGGCTGGTCGGAACAACAACCAAAAAAATGGCCCCATATGAGAAATAACTAATGTAACATGGAGGTCAGATCTGGCTGGCGCCATCATTGGCCATGGTGAGCTGCACTATCTGGCATCGTGTCTCGACGGGCGAGCCTGGATTCCTAGAGGAAGGGACGCCCCATCCGCAGGCGATGGGTGTTCCTGAATCCCACGAGACATGGCCTATAGGTTACTGAAGCTGTCAGTCCAGTGCTTGGGACTGGGAGCTTCCTGTGACCCCCCCCCCCCTGACCTGACCGTATTTAGGCCATGACACCATGCCCCATGTCTCTGTGTTGGTGTCCTGTCTCCTGGCCCATCTCCGGTCAGCTCTCCACTGGAGCTGGATTGGTTTGCTGGTGTGGTTTTGGTTCTTTCCTCCCTCTCTGGCCTGTTTCCCCACATGGTTGAGGGTCTGTGCGGACTGCAGGCCTTTGTAACAGCTAGCTGGCTGCCTGCAGACTGCTAATGCTGATAAACACTCCAAGATTCCCTCCTTCAGTGCGTGGCTTCTCAGATAATTTACTATATAACACCAAGGCTCAAAGGGCTGGCGGTGTACGTCAAGTGTTAGAGCATCTCCAAGTACAAGGCCCCGAGTTCAATCCCTAGTACTACCAAACAACAAACAAACAAACCAAACCCACAGAATTGCTGGCATTTTAAATAAGGAATGTGCTCCAGTAACGCAAGATGAGAGTTGAACTCGGTCACCTCAATCATCTCTGTCGGTGCCCAAAGTTGAACTGGCAAATCACCTTTCTGTAAAGGTTATTAGGTTACCCGATTCCATTTTAAGCACATAAAAAAAAGTGAATCTCCTTAATGAGTGCTAGCTATGCCCTGGAGCCACTTAAAATGATCACCCCTTTCATCCTCAAATCCTCAAGACAATCTGACCAATCAGACACTACCGTTCTCTCAAGAATTACCCATGAGATTCTGGAATGATGAAGCTCCTCTCCTGCCAGCTCCTTGTCTGTCCTCACCAGCCCGGTCTTGCCCCCTAGGAGCTCTGAGTCCCGAGGTGGGTGGGAGTTGGACTATTCCATTGGAGTTGGTGAACACCAGACCAGACTTGGCAGCGATCGGGGGCTAAAGTCAGACAGACCTGGAGTCTCGTCTCCAAGTTCTGAGGTGAAACCAGGCCGTCCCAGCTGCAAGCGGGGAATCCACTTCAACCAGGCCGTGGTTTCCGAGCCAAGCAGCTCAGGCGGAGGCTGGCTTTTCAGATCCCCGGAGGAGGCACAGGGAAGCAACGTGGCCCTGGAGTGCGGCAAAGGAAGGGAGGGAAGAACTAGCTCCACGCTGGAGCGTGCCCAGCCGCCTGGTTGCCACCAGTTCCTCCAGCTCCAGACGAAAGGGAACTCAACCAGGCTGCAGCCTAGAGGGAGGTCCACCCGGTGCAAAGCCCTCGACGCAATGGCAGCCCTAGGGAGCAGCCCAGGGGAAGCGAAGAGCTGCGGCTAGGAGGGGCCCTCGATGTCTCTCTCTGGGGAAAGCCATGGAAACTCAACAAGACTCGGTTTCTTCACCCATGAAACAGATACAATAAACCCAATAGGTATTCCTTTAATCTAATAAAAAAAAATTAGTCACAGTGAAGACCCAAGCACCATTCTAGATCCAGGAAGTGTCAAAGTGGTTGGTGGCTACACAACTGCTTCCTTGGAGAAACGAACGCAGCAGGCACTAGAACCTGATAGGAGACAGCTATTGATAAAAGCTGATAGGAGAAGGATATTGATAGAAGCTGATAGGAGACGGCTATTGATAAAAGCTGATAGGAGACAGCTATTGATGAAAGCTGATAGAAGAAGGCTATTGATAATAGCTGATAGGAGACGGCTATTGATAAAAGCTGATAGGAGAAGGCTATTGATAAAAGCTGATAGGAGATGGCTATTGATGAAAGCTGATAGGAGAAGGCTATTGATGAATGCTGATGGGAGAAGGCTATTGATGAATGCTGATGGGAGAAGGCTATTGGTGAAAGCTGATAGGCGAAGGCTATTGATAATAGCTGATAGGAGATGGCTATTGATAAAAGCTGATAGGAGAAGGCTATTGATGAAAGCTGATAGGAGGCTATTGACAATAGTTAATAGGAGAAGGTTATTGATGAAAGCTGATGAGAGAAGGCTATTGATGAAAGCTGATAAGAGAAGGCTATTGATAATAGCTAATAGGAGAAGGCTATTGATGAAAGTTAATAGGACACTAATAACAGATAATTAACAACATTGATGGAACACTAATAAAAGATATGTTATGTATCCATTAAAATGATAAAACAGTTATTTTTTGTTGTTATTCACAAGGAACCAGAGAGGTTATTCAAATAAAGAGCTGGCCACTATGTAATTCTAATGTAGACTCACAGGTATTTGATTGGTTTCTCCTGATTTTAAGAAATCCTAATCTGGTCTTTAAAAAAAATTATCTTGGCTCTCTCTCAAGAGAAATCTTTCTAGATGGCAACTTCTTTGTACAATTACTTCAAAATAATAATATAAATAAATTAATAAAAGTGAGAAATCATTGAACTATTTTGTGCTTCTGTAGATTTCAAAACTTTAGTATAATTCTGCACAGATATTTTCTAGACTGACTTCTTCTTTCTTGGCCCTATCACTCACTTTATACAGGAGGAAAGAAATGCCTAGAACAATGTGTGGATTTGATTAGAGAGGTGCAGTGAGAGAATTAAGGAGAGGAATCTCTCACAACGTAGTATTTTAATATGATAAATATTTCTAGAGCAAGAGTATCCAAAGCTTTAGATACTAGGTGAAATCAAAGCTTCAAAGGTTCATTCTTGATTGCCTTTTGTTCTTCATTATTTCTATTAGATGTACAGTATAGTACATATTTCAGTTTTGCTTGTACTCATTTGTACCCAAAGAAAGATAGCTGCCTTTAGAAGGAGAAGAAAAATGAGAAGGAGAAAAGAGAGAAAGGAAATAGAAAGAGGAAGAAGAAAGTCACCAATGTGACCAATTTTGATTGGGGCATTTATTTAAAAAATAATGGGACAAATTATTTAAAATAGATACTGCTGTAACAGAAATGTATCACTATCCCACCAATAAAGGACAGCTGCTGAAAGTCTGTTCATAATTAGCTGCCTTGTTCCTAGCCTTACACAGCAATCGGACAGCTTACAAAAGAAAGACACAGCTAATCAGACCATGCTCGTTGCTCTCATTAGCCGACATTCCAGATAGCACTGAAGGCAACGTCTGACTTGAAAGAGCCATTATGCTAGCCACCTACAAAGCATGCTAGGGCCTTCATTTGCTTGTCTATGGAAGAATACTATAAATGAAATAATGCATTAGCCATTATCGTCTTTTGGTCGCTGGATACTCTACACTCTCCTTGAGCCAAAGGCTTTTACCCTTGCTGTTGCTCCAAATGCTTTCTTTCTTGGTTCCTCCCCTCTACCCGCAGTGTTCAGTTCTCAGTCTTGGTCTGGCTCACTTCTACCCAAACCTCATTTCAGTGTAAGGGTTACTTTCTGAGAAAAGAGGACGTCCCTGTGCTTCTCATCTCCATTACTACATCGTAATATCTTTCTTCTCCCACCAACTTCTCCCCATTTATTCCAGAGAATCCAACCCTTCCATTTCACAGAGCAAAGAACCCTTTTCCTCAGTCTGTGCCTCGCCTAGGACCTGGCACCTTAGAGACACTCAAAATGATATGTGTAGAGTGAATAGATGGATAGAGAAACAGAGAAAGAAAGACAGATTAGAGAAGAAAATCATGGAAGCGTTCTTCTAAACGTGTGGTATTAATTCAACAAAGTACTGGCTTAAGCCACCGAACACGAGTTGTTTGTTCTTATGAAGATTTACCACAGGTACTCTTTTTTTTTTTTTTTTTTTTTGGCCAGTCCTGGGCCTTGGACTCAGGGCCTGAGCACTGTCCCTGGCTTCTTCCCGCTCAAGGCTAGCACTCTGCCACTTGAGCCACAGCGCCGCTTCTGGCCGTTTTCTGTATATGTGGTGCTGGGGAATCGAACCTAGGGCCTCGTGTATCCGAGGCAGGCACTCTTGCCACTAGGCTATATCCCCAGCCCAACGGGTACTCTTATCTGGCGGGGAGGCTCCTTCCCAGAAGCAGCCCAGAGCCGGCACAATTTCCCATCACCGTCTCGTTGCGGTGACGCATTTGCCACCTGTGGGAGCCAGGACGAAACGGCCTGAAATACCACCTGGCAAGGGAGGGCTGGCGTGTCAGTGGGTAGTCTGTATAACCACATACGACATGCTAATGCAGACACGCAAGTCCAATCAGTCTCCTCCGTTCAGCAGTCTGTGCCCGGCCCGTTAGTTACACACATTTCTGCTTTGTTTTATGTCTGCGATGGTGGCCCTAATAAGGATGATTTGAATTACGAAGAGTAGAGTCCACACACCTCATTTTGGACTTACTGGAAGTGTTGGTAGTTTTCTAATGTCACGATATAGCTTTATCAAATAATATATGCAAACGTGATTTAACGTGTTGTCAATGTGACTTTACCAAAATTCTCCTCTAGTCGCCAAGCTTACCTTTATCTCATTACCAGGATTATAATCTAGTATAGCATATATGTATAGCATCTATAGTAGAGTATATGTATTCCCACAAACAGCCTTAAAAATAGCATTTATAAATTTGAATGACTTAAAATACAGTAGCACTGTATTACAGTCTCTTTTTATTAGCATGGGAGAGAAAAAATAACTTAAAATTTTCTACTTTCTTTCAGTTAGTTCTTTCACATCTAAAAGCAAGGACAAGTAGCTAATCCCTTTGCATGTTTTATAAGAATGAAATATTACCTAAATAATAGGACATACATATCCAAATGACAAGTGAAATTAGCAGGAAAATGTCACACGCAATTATCAAAACAAATGCACTTGCTGGGTGCTGGTGGCTCACACTTGTAATCCTAGCTACACAGGAGGCTGAGCCCCAAGCGTCGGGTGTTTGAAGCTAGCTGAGGCAGAGAAGTTCAAGACACTCTAATCGCCAACTAACCACCAAAAAGACAGAAGTGCAGGTATTGTTCAAGTGGGAGAATACCAGCCTTGAGTGAAGAAGCCAAGGGAGGGAGGGAGACCCTGCGTTCAAGTACTGAAGAACAGGTTTCTCCTGAATACACCAAGGATGTACTTGGATGTAAGCAGCTTCCTATTTTAATGAAAAAGTGAATGCTATTTCCACAAGTAGCATTCTTGTGGGGACACACCGAGTTTTTTCTTACCTCGAGTTCTTTTTATGATGGGAATAACATTAAAATCTGTTACATGTTGGGATTAGGCTAATCAGACTGTGGCCATTTACTGACTACCCAAACGGGCACATCTTCACTGAAGTGAAGAAAATGGAACTATTCAAATAATGTCTACCCTTGCAAGCTTTTCCAGTCACTTTCCTTAGGCTTTTTAGCGTCTTACCTCTGTGAAGAGTCGTATCTGTTTTCCTCTGAGGATCTCCTTAGCTCAAGGAGCGGCATTTAGCACAAGTGAGACAAACCAGACCCATGCACTCATGATCACTAATTAACTTAAAACAGATGGAAATAATTCCTCTTGAGCACCCTGAGGAACTGGCTAAAGAGATGGCCCTGTCATTCCTGTGCCCAACTCCAGAGAATCACGCGTTCCTGGAGTCAAGCTCTTTACACAGGATTTGGTAGCCGCTATTTCAATATGAGCAAAGAGGCATCCTCTACCACCGGAAGATGGCAACCACCTTTGGGACCACTTGCTTATATTGGGAGGAAGAGCAGCTCCCTGAAGAAAGGGCTGTCCGTGTCACAGTCAACACCTCGACAGGCTTCTCAAAGGTTTCCCTGAACCAGTCATTTTCCAAGTGTGACTCCTCCGTGTGGATTACCACATGCCAATAAAGGCAGTGTGTGTGCATATGGAAGGGAGGGAGGGAGGGAGATCAAGCAAGCAAGCAAGAGAAAGAAAGAAAGGAGTAGCCAAGATTCTTTCAGTTTTGCAAAATCAAAAGCACTTTCATTATGATACTAAGATGTTACTTAACACTTCTTCATGTTCGTTTTCATTGGTGCTGAAAAGCAGCTGTAGACAAAGCTTCTGCTTTACGAAGGCAGTGGAACAAACTACCAATAATCCCTGGATAACTTGCGGTAGGGCGTGTCCAATTTAACAGGGGTAAAAGAAAAGCTCCATTTAGTAATGCCTATAATTAAGTAGTGCCATTCATTAACTTGATTAAATTTTGATCTAGAACACACGTTTTTATATTCTATGTGCTGGAACACTGGGGAGTCCCATTCTTCTAAGTAGGACAGCAATCCTTCGCGCGACTTGACTACTGGCTGCTATAATTTTATCATTATGACAATGTCTAGCAGCACACGTGGGTTGAGAATCTGCCTTGGAAACGTCTCCCACCCGTTTCTTTCTTTTTTTTTTTTTTTTTTTTGGCCAGTCCTGGGGCTTGGACTCAGGGCCTGAGCACTGTCCCTGGCTTCTTTTTGCTCAAGGCTAGCACTCTGCCACTTGAGCCACAGCGCCGCTTCTGGCCGTTTTCTGTATATGTGGTGCTGGGGAATCGAACCTAGGGCCTCGTGTATCCGAGGCAGGCACTCTTGCCACTAGGCTATATCCCCAGCCCCTCCCACCCGTTTCAATCTTACACCAGGCCCCATGTCACAGGGGGCAAACCGACTGCGCTTGTCTCTCTCCACGAGCACAGCCCGCCTCGCAATGCCTGCGCTGGGGCCAGCGGGAACTGCTGCCAGTGTCACGTTTAAACATCGCCAGCGAGTACATTCTCCCTGCTGCCAGTGTCACGTTTAAACATCACCAGTGAGTACATTGTACCTGCTGCCAGTGTCACGTTTAAACATCGCCAGCGAGTACATTCTACTTTTTCCTGCATAAAAGCGTAGCAGGCGCTAGGTGCCAGTTGGCGCGTGCATGGAATCCTAGCACCTTGGGAGGCTGAGCATGGGAGGGGTCAGAGTTCAAGGTCAGCCTGGGCAGAAAGAGGGGGTTGAAAGAAATGAAGAGAGGAAGGGGGGAGGGGGTGGGGAAATGCAGTCCTAAAATTTCACGCACGCACGATGCCACAAAACTCCGAGCATTGAGGGGCAGGGGCGGCACTGGGAGAGGAGAGAATGGAGAGGGGGGTCCTGGATCGGGGTCGGTGGCATTTATACACTGCTTCCTTGAGAGGCAACTCCTTTGCACAGCTACTGAAAGATGACTTTCAAAAGAGGAAAAAAAAAAAACCTCACAAACAAGTGTTGAGTCCCCCCCAAATAGCTGGGTGTGCGGCACCACGCCCCTGTGGTCTCAAGCCACGCAGGGGGCTGGGGGAGGAGAACCGGAGCTCTCGGCCAGCCTCCGAGAGCACCACGCACGATTCTCTCTCGGCGGAAGCTCTGGGGCACGGGGGGCATTGTCTGTCATGCAGACTGTGGGGGGAAAGAGGACAGGACGGGCAGGCGCGAGGCGAGCAAGTGAGATCCTTCGTCAAAGATAATCCGTGGAAAGAACCGTAGCACGGTGTCTGCCAAGCAAGCATGAGGTCCTGAGTGCAAGCCCCAGTAATGAAGAAAAGTGTGGCCGAGACCGGGAACGTAGCTCCGCAGGACAGTGCGCGCTAAGGATGTGTAAGGCCCTGGGCTCAAAGCCCAGCGGGATCTAATTGATTAATTAGTAGGTAATCAGCTTAAAATATGGTTACTAAACTTTTTTTTTAAAGTGTATGTAGCCTGTATTTCAAAGCTGCTGGGTAGCTCAGGACTCACAGTACTTACTCAATTAAGTAAGTGGCTTCATTGTGTGCTTCACCTCCAAGAAACCAGTTTCTTCCTTCCTGAAATATTTAAAGGGCTTTGAGCCTTAATTAAAAATTACTGACACATAGTTTATTGTCCTCCGAGAGCTCAGGTAGCTTCAAACAATGCTGTTTAACTCAGGAAAACAGTCGTGCTTCATCATGCCCTTTGAAGACGGTCCCATTTCGGCACTTCTCCCTGAACTCACTCTCCAATGGTCACGTTCACATGTTTTGTGTAACTACTTTCAATCTCTTTCCCATCAATATTTTAAAAAAGAGAATAGGCCCTGAGAAGGGAAAAGCAAAGCATTAGGGACAAGTACGACAGGACTAGAGGAAATCTGTGTGCAGTACCTGGGCCTGCCGGCTGTTGCTTTTCTGCCTCTGGGGAAAGAGGCAGGCCGTCGGGACCTTCCCACCGCTGCCCATTTGGAGAGAGAGTGGGATTGCGAAGGACAGAGAGTAAGGTCACGATTACGTGGCTCAGGAATAGCAGTCAAAGTAGCAGAATACAAAAATCAACAAGCGCAAGGCAGCAGCTTTCCTATCTACCAATAATGAACGGGCTAAGAAAGGAACTGAGAGCAACTCTCATTCACAATGGCTCTAGGAATACACTTAGCTATGGGTAGGGTAGACTTCTACAATGAAACCACAAAACACTAAAGAAATAAAGTGAAGAAGACATTAAAGATGGAAAGACCTGACATCATCTTAGATCCGCAGAATTAACATTGTGGAAACGGCTGCACTATGAAAATGACCAAGAGTCATCATCAAAATTCCAATAATCTTTTATAGAAATAGAAAAAAAAAACAAGTCTAAATTCACATGGAAACACAAGAGACACCAAGTTGTCAAAGACACCCTGAGCAAAAGGAATATTGCTGGAGATATCACATTACTTGACTTGAAACTATACTACAGAGCCATGGTAACAAAAACAGCATAGCACATAAAACAGACAGGTAGGTGGATGAAATAGAAGACTCTTAAATAAACCCACACATCTATAGCAAGCTGATTTTCAACAAAGGTGCTAAATGTATGTGTTGACGAGAAGCCGGTCTCTTCAGAAAGTAATGTTGATGAATTAGATAACCAAATGTTTAAAAAAGAAGAAAAGAAAATAGATTCCTATCTCTCACTCTGTACCAAAATCAATTCAAGATGTGTTAAAAAAAAAAAAAACCTTAATATAAGACCTGAAAACTTGAACACTACTATAATAAAACATTAGGGGATGTAGGCATCGCAATGACTTTATGGAGAAGATTCTGATATCTCATGAAATAATACAAGAACTGGCAAATGGGATTGCATCCAATTAAAAGGCTTACGCATAAGCAAGGAGACACTTGCTGGCATGAGGTGAGAGCCTATAAAACAGGAGGAAATCTTTGGCGACCGTTAGAGTACTATAAAAGAATCAAGAGCGTTCTCTGAAGGAACTGGCTCTTTCGACAAGGAATAACTGGAAGGTGACACAGATTCTGCCCCCGACCCCCTGAAGGGACCTCCGCTGGCCGTTATGGTCTATGACACCCTGTGGTCTCTTTTTATAGTCTCACAGTCTGTCTTCCTTGGTTTCCTTATTTGTAAAATCAGAGTATTAGCATCGTAAGACAGAACAAAAGTTTCTCGTTTTCATAAGGCTTTAGCTGGGACCCCTACAGTGAAAGGCTATAAACAAAAGTGCATGAGCACGTCTACATGGGGATGAGTGTACATACACACGTAGAAGGACCTTTACACTCAAGTTCCAATGCCATCTTCCAGGTGACGTTGAGCAAGATGCGTCGCGCTCCTACTGTCACGTTGAACTGAAGCCCCTCTGTACAACCACACAAAGATAGTAAAAATTAAAGATAATAACACAAAACAAATGCTACCTTCAAAAAAAAAACCCCAAAGAGACAAAAATGGTGTTAAGGGAGAGTCAGTTTATGAGAAAGTGACAGGAAACCTTCCATAAAGCAGTGCGAGCTTTGTTATACATATTTGATTTGTACCTTCTCCACTGAAAGGGTCTCCAGTAATTTTGAATTTGTGTTCTCTCTCCCTCCCTCCCTCCCTCCCTTCCTTTCCCTCTCTCCCTCCCTTTTTTGTCAGTCATGGGGCTTGAACTCCGGGCCTGGGCGCTATTCCTGAGCTTTTTGCTCAAGGCTAGTGCTCTACCCCTTTGAGCCACAGCTCCACTTGCATTTTTTGATTCATTGCAGATGAGTCTCGGGAACTTCCCTGCCTGGGCCGGCTTTGAAACTCAATCCTCCGATCTCAGCCTCCTGGGTAGCAAGGATTACAGGCGTGAGCTACCAGCACCCAACGCCTTCTCTTTCTTAATACTTAGTTTCCTTTACATATGTAACTTCTGACAGAAAGGTAATTTCTACTCTATTCTCAGAGCTTCCCTCCTAAGTACTGTATCTCAAAATAATCCCTATGCTAAAGAGGTATATTCGGGAGTGGCATATTCTTACAGTATATATGTAATATAAGTATATATTTGTATATGAATAAGTATATAATAAATACATGTAATGTGTTATGTATAAATATATAATTATTACACAATGTATATATGTATTATAGTGATATAATATGCATAACTATACTATATACCTATCACATGTACATAATACACAAAGCAATAAATGTTAGTGGATATTACTTGTAGCACATACATAATGAATGGTTGTGTGTCTTTTGGTGATTGTACATTTAACATTAGACTCTCAAACAGAAGCTACCTGATGGCAGAAAAAAAAAATCACAATGGCACGTGTCAAAATTGTTCCCTGTCCCCCCTTTCCTTCTCCCTGGGGGCACACCAGAGGGAAGTACAAACACCTGGAGGTGAACCCCAGCATCACTGCCTGAGGTAGGACTGACTGCTGCTTAATCACCTTCTCCCGCCGTCCCTGGCTCCCTGCACACAGAAGCAGATTCACTAAAAAAAAATGGTACCTCCCTGAGTCCTGACACAGAACATGGACGCTTGGAAACACAGGTTGAGTCTCTGGGAGACTATGGAGGGAACTAAATAAACTGCCATTGCCTGAGCTCAGAGAGGTTGAACGACTTTGTTATAGCAACACAATCCCGCCTACCTGGGCTTGTTCATCATTATTTTCCCCCAGCCTAGCATAAGTTTGGGAACAAGTCATCAACTCGGCTTTGACCAAATTAATGAATTTGAAAGGGTCCATCCTTGGACCCAACCATCATCTTTGCTATCAAAGAGGTGCCCGCATTTTGCACCCCAGAGGGACTCCATTAAAGTTTTGTCGAATTTCAGTGGAATCAGTTTTTCTGTGATCTTCAAACTCTTTCTATCTGCCACAGCGACCCTCGCTTAAATCACCCCGTCCAAAGGCAGCAGGGGCCCCTGCATCACTCTGTGTGTGTGTGTGTGTGTGTGTGTGCGTGCGTGTACGTGTGTGTCTGTGCCTCTGTGTTTCCGGCCTCCATGACAACCAGAATCCAGATGCAGAAAATGTTCATAATCAAGGAGATTACGCTGGAAAGCAGCAGGACTGTGAGGTCAAACGCATTGGGAAAACATGTTTAGCAAATTGAATTTGCAGTTTCTTTGGCCAAGGCTTGAGGTTGGGGCGGGTGGGGGGGGGAGGGCATCTTTTAGTTCTCCTGCCAACAGGAACCAATAGATTTACAAAAATAATAGGAAAAAGAGGAGCCAGATTTAATCTGGTTGTGGAAGGATAACAAGACCTGCAGTGGTGACAGCCAAGTCTGACAGGGATTTCATCTTTGCCACTCAGTGAGCCCCAGGGATGAGGCGGGTAGAACGAGAAGAGGGGAGGAATGATACATGAGGCGGAAACATTTGAACAACTCACCTGTAGTCTAACGAAATGAACGCCAGGAAGCTGCCCCGTGGGCTCAAGGAGAAGAGGAGCCAAATGAAAAGAGGGTGCAGTCAAAGGAAATGAACTATACAACTTGTGGGTGGGGGGCAGAGGGGGAAAACAGAGAGAGCAAGGGAAGGGGAGACACGAAAGGAAACGCCCTCCTCACCGGACTTACGGAACCGTCCCCCTGTGTACATCACCTCTCCAGTAATGATATCTGTCTGTCTGCCTGACTATCCATCCACCCATCCACCTATCTATCTATGTGATTCAGCGTGTACATGTGAAAATGGAACTGGGAAAACTGAGGGGATGGGAAAGATGGGAAGCACCACCGTGAAGGGGAGCTAGGGATGGAGACGCACTGCACTCAACAACTGACATGTTGAACGGAAACTCGGGGAGGAGCAGGTGCGGGGAGGAGCTCTGGGGTCTGAGCAGACTGAAGGGAGGAGAGTGAGCAAGGCGCAGGCCCTGCAGAGCCGGCCGTGGGGAAGGGGGGGAAAGGTCACTGTGGATCTGCACCGTGGAGAACCCTTGGGCTCCTAAGGCGCGGTGCTTAGGCCCGCCGCCTCTCACTACCATTTGCCAGCTGTGTGACCTGGGGCAAGTACTGAAACCAAGTGCCGCCCTGCCCTGCCAATGCAGCTATAACAATTCCATATAGTATAATAAACAGAATACCGTAAACACAAATCCGTATAACATAATCAATAAAATCCTCCAAGGATGGCTGTGCCAAGTCCATGGCTGCCTTAATATCTGAACAGCCCTGCAGGTGGGAATCTGGCTGGGGCCGGTGTGAGGAGGGACTCCGTGGTGTGCAAACCCACCGGCTGGGATCATGGCCTTCACCTTCTCCTTCATGTTCTCACCCACGAAATGAAATAATCCCTGTGGGTTTTCTGTTGTTTCCCTTGTTTGTTTCTTTTTTTTTTTTTTTTTTTTTTTGGCACTGGGGATCCGAACCCAGGACGCTGCACTTACTGAAAGGCAAGTCAGTACTTTGCCCCTGAGCTGGGACCCAGCCAGCTGGCAATATCACCCACAGGCTGATCAGAAGCCGCGAGGCGCTGAGAGCCCCGGCTGCCCCCGAGGGTCCCCGGCAGGACCGCAGACATCCTGGCCAAGGTTTAACCCGCACGGGGGGAGAAGAACGAGCCCCAAACTGTCTGGAATTGGAATAAAAGGCCCTTAGGCTTGGAAAGAAAGGTGCCTCTCTCTTTAAATACTGCAGGAGGGGGAGGGGGAGAAGGGGGAAAGGAAGAGGGGGGAGGGAGAGGAGAGGGGGGAGGGGGAGGGAGGGAGAAGGAGGGACAGTGAGAGGGAGAAGGAAAGAGTAAGAGAGGGAGGGGAAGGGGAGGGGGGAGGGCTGGAGGGGAAGGGGGAGAGGAAGAGGGGGAGAGGGGAGGGGAGGGAGGAAGGGGAGAGGAGGAGGTCAGGAGGGGGGAGTGGGGAATGGGAAAGGGGAGAGGGGGAAGAGAGGAGGGGAGAGGGGGGAGAGGGGAGGGGAAGGGGAAAGGGGGGGAGCAGGAGGGGGGAGAGGGGAGGGGGGGAGAGGGGAAGAGGAGAGGGGGGGAGGGGAGAGAGGAGGGAGGGGAAGGGGTGGGGGAGGAGGGGGAGGAGTGAAGAGGGGGGTCAGGAGGGGGAGGGAAGGCGGATGGGGGGGAGACCGAGACCTGCGCGCCCCAGTGTGCCCGCCCCTCCCCCGCCCCCCCCCCCCCCCCGCGGCTGGAAGCCGGGCCTGGCGCTCGCCGAGCGTCCAGCAGAGGCCGCCCTGGGCCGGGGCGCGGGGCGCGGCGCCGGGGGTGGCGGGGCGGCCGCGGGGCGCCGGTGGGCGGGGACTGGCGGCGGCGGGGGCGGCCCCGGGCCGGCGCGGCGGGGATGGAGCAGAAGCGCGCCGGGCGCCGCCGGAGACCGAGCGGCTGACGCCGGAGCCGCCCGCGCCGCGCCCGCCTCGCCCGCCCCGCGCCGCCCGCCGCCTCCGGGCCGCGGCGCCCCGCACCGGGCGCCATGGGGGGCCGGGCGCTCCTCGCCCTGTGCCTCCTCGCCGCCGCAGGTACGTGCGGGGCCCGGGGACCCCGCGGGGACGCCCGCATCCCGGGGGCGCCCTGCGATCGGGGCGCCGACGCGCGCGCGCGGGGAAGGGGCGCCCGGGCCGCTCCTCAGCCCAACTCCGCGGGCGCGGAACAGGTGGCCGGCGGGACGGGGAGCCGGGGCGGGGCGGCACCGCCCGCGCCCCCCAGCCGCCCCCGCCCCCGCCCGCGCCCCGCGCCCCGCGCCCGGGTCTCCAGCGCACCTGCCGGCCGCCGCGTCCCGCGCTCGCCGTGCCGGGACCCGGGCCGCGGAGGCGGCGTCTCGGTGCCCCCGGAGCCGCGCTGCGCGCCGGGGGGGCCGGGCCGGGGGGGCCGGGGGCGGCGGGCGGCCCGGGGGGACGGGGCCCCGCGCTGGGGAGGATGCGGCACCATCCCCGGGACGGCGGCCGGGCCGGGGCCGAGGGTGCGCTCGCGCTGGACGGCCGGCGGATCTACCTGGTGACCCCGGGGCGAGGGGGGGAGGGGGGGAGAGAGGGAGAGGGAGAGGGAGGGAGAGGGAGAGAGAGAGAGAGAGAGAGAGAGGGAGAGAGAGAGGGAGGGAGGGAGAGGGAGAGAGAGCGCGCTGAGCGCGGAGACACTGCTAACTTGGTTGACGCGCCCCGCGCCCCCCGCCCCGCGCCGCCCCGGGGCTCCTGCTCCGGCCCGACCGACCCGGGCACCCGGAAGGCAGGGGCTGGGGACTCACCACCCAGCTGGAGCGGGGTACCCGGCGTTTCCAGAAAGTTCAGCCCGACCAGCGGCTGAGTGAGCGGCGCGCGCCGCCTGGATGGAACGAAGCGCGGCCGCCCGGCGCCCCGCGCCCCCCCTCCCCCGGGCACCCCGCGTTTCCCCAAGGCGGCCCCGCGCCCGACCCCCGGGCACCCCGCTTCCCCAAGGCGGCCCCGCGCCGACCCCGGGCCCCCCGCGCGCCCCCCCTCCCCCGGGCACCCCGCGCGCCCCCCACACCCCCGGGCACCCCGCTTTCCCCAAGGCGGCCCCGCGCCGACCCTGGGCCCCCCGCGCGCCCCCCCTCCCCCCGGGCACCCCGCTTTCCCCAAGGCGTCCCCGTGCCGACCCCGGGCACCCCGCTTTCCCCAAGGCGTCCCCGTGCCGACCCCGGGCCCCCCGCGCGCCCCGCTCTCCCCGGGCACCTCGCTTTCCCCAAGGCGGCCCCGCGCCCCTTGGAGCCCCTGAGCGAGCAGCCCGCGGAGGCCCGGACGCCCGCAAAGGTCAGCGCCGCCGCCGTGTGCAGGGGAAGTTTTCCCCACGTGAGCCCAGGGCGTTTTTTCTTCTTCCCCTCCCTCTCCCTCCCCCCCACCTGCCCCCCCCCCCCACACCGCTGCATTGCTGCCCTCCCATCTGGAGACTTGTCTTCAGAAGGTTCCAGAACAGTCGGGCAGCCTCGGCGGTGCAGCCTGAGCGGGGCTTGGAGCTCTGGGACGCCCAGGGGCAACCACGGGGGAAAGTGAGCCGGGGTCCCCCTCCCCAGAAAGCCCCGAGTGGGCGCCGGGGTCCCCCTCCCCAGAAAGCCCCGAGTGGGCGCTGGGGTCCCCTCCCCAGGCGGCCCCGAATGGGCGCCGGGGTCCCCTCCCAGGATGCCCCGAATGGGCGCCGGGGTCCCCTCCCCAGGCGGCCCCGAATGGGCGCCGGGGTCCCCACCCCAGAAAGCCCCGAATGGGCGCCGGGGTCCCCTCCCCAGGCGGCCCCGAATGGGCGCTGGGGTCCCCTCCCCAGAAAGCCCCGAGTGGGCGCCGGGGTCCCCTCCCCAGGCGGCCCCGAATGGGCGCCGGGGTCCCCTCCCCAGGAGGCCCCGAATGGGCGCCGGGGTCCCCTCCCAGGCGCCCCAGCCCCAGTGCATCCAGGGACGGCCCGTCTCCCCCTCTCCTCACCGCGCGAGCAGCCCATGCCTGGGTTTTGTTGGCTAATTGGGTTTCCTGGCTGTCTCCTTTTTCTTTTCCATGGCCAAAGCGAGGTGACGGTGGACCCGAGACTAGCCAGGCAGCCCCAGGGCCCCCCCCCCCCCATCCGAGGCCTCCCACCCGGCCCCAGGCGCAGGGCCTCTCCGCCCCCCACACGACCCTCTCTGCCTGGGTGGCAAACAGACCTTTATGGCCCCAGCGGAAAGGGAAGCTCGCCCGGCCTCCCCAGTCTGGACCCCTGCAGGAATCTCTCTGGGTGCGCGTTTGATGTTTGGGCTGCTAGCGATATGTTCTCAGAAAAATACCGTGCACGTGGGCATAACTATCCCACAGACCCCCTGAGCTGCAGAGGAAGGGGTTTCCAGGACCTCGGGTGTCATTTTTATCTAGGAGCAGCTGTGTTGGCTAAGGAGCAAGGGGTCATGGTTCTGTTCTGTGAGTGGTAGGATGAGACTTTAGCTGTAATTGTACATTCTGGAGACCTGGGCAAAGCCTTAATTTCACAATTGTGTGTGTGGTGTGTGAGTGTGTGCGCGTGTGTGCGCGCCCATCATGGGGCTTGGACTCAGCCTGAGCGCCTCCCGGCGCTTTGCGCTTTGTTGCTGGCGGCCAGAACCTTGCCACCTGAACCACACGCAGCTCCCCGCCAGCTTTGTGGCGGTGAAATGGAGCTCAGGGCCTCGCGGAGGTTCTTGCGTGGCTGGCTTTGAGCCGATGCTCAGATCCCGGCCTCCTGAATAGCTAGGATCGCAAGCCTGAGCCACCGGTGTCGGCCTCGGGATTACTTTTACGATTGCTTCTTCATTTTCCCTCTACCTTTAGACGCTTCAAAAATATTTATTTTGGGAAGCCTGTACAGGCACAGCTTCTTGGGCTAGCTTCATCTTCACTCATCTCAGTGTGTGATCTCAGTATCTTTTCTAATATGGAAAATGGGCGATTGAAGATATGTACGCATGGTCAACAATCCAGCCAGCTTTGGACTCTACTCTGGTCTGTTTTTTGTTTTTGTTTTTGCCAGTCCTGGTCTTGAACTCAGGACCTGGGAGCTGTCTCTGAGCTTTTTACTCAAGGCTAGCACTCTGCTTGAGCCACAGCGCCACAGCTGGCTTATTCTGTGTATGTGGTGCTGAGGAATCGAACCCAAGCTTCGTGCATGCAAGGCAAGCGCTCTACCGCTAAGCCACCTTCCCGGCCCAGTGTGTATTTTTTTTTTAAAAGAAGAGAAACACTCTGGGATTGTCTTCAGTTCTCCCAAGAAGCATTATGGGAGTAAAGTAGCAACACTGTGGAATCAAGTCTGATATGTTCCTGATGCCAGGCACGTAAGAGTACTTGTCTGCCCCGAAACAAAACCCAGAATTAAACCTCCAAGGTTTGGTGTTAGAATCAAGTAGATGTGGAGGCTGGCGGTCACTTCCTCCTGCAGCTCTCTCCTGGCCTTCCATATTCTCTTCTTTCAACCCCACCCCCCCACCCCCGTCTTTGGAGATACACTGAAACCTTTTAAAGCCCTTCTTTAAATACATAAGGGGGGTGAGATAGAAAAGAGAAGTACAAGTTGCAGGTCCGTCCTGTGCACCCCATTCTCAAAGACTCTGTGTATCCAAGGAGTCTCTCGGCGAGCAAGACAAGAGCTAGACTCCCAGTCTGCACTCTGCAAGGGACCCTAAGTGTGTCCCCGATCTTTCAGATACTTCTTCTCCCAGAAACTAGCATCCAGAATGTTCTTATTCTTGAAGGAAGACACCCTACATAGATTCATATTTCACCAGTCCTACCTGATAGGTATTAATTTGTAGACTTATCACAAATATGTTTAACGCAAATAAACAAATAGGCAAAACCTGGTGCAGGATTGACTATGGTTATATGTATAACTTTAGCTTCACAAATGGTTGTGACCCTGAAATCTGGAGTTCGTGTAAAGTTCCATCACAAGTTGGTAAGAAGCCTACCCTGAAAGGTAAAATCCCTGCCCTGTACATTGTTATATGAGACATTTACAGTGTTAGCTGGGTACCAGTGGCTCATCCCTGTAATCCTAGCTACTCAGGAGGCTGAGATGTTAGGATCTCAGTCCAAAGCCAGCCCAATAGGAAAGTGTGAGACTCTAATCTCCAATAAACTACTTAGAAAAAGCCAGAAGTGGCACTGTGGCTCAAGTGACAGTCTTGAGTACAAAGAGGCTCAGGGACAGCACCTAGGCTATGAGTTTAAGTCCCAGGACTGGCAAAAAAAAAAAAATGTTAACTGTTACTGCTTCCTAATTGGGTACATCAGACCAACTACTTTACCACTCTGTGTTGCCATATCTATAAAATTGGGGGCAGGGAAATTTCACAAGAATTGTTGCAAATGTTAAATGACTAGACATACTTACACATGGTTCCAAGGACATAGAAGATGCGTAAGTAGCTGGGCATGGTAGTGCCTACTCATAATCCCAACTGCTTGAGTGGTAGAGGCAGCCTCAAAGAAGTTAGCCAAATCTAATCCCAAACATAAAGAAATAAATAAATAAGCTGGAGGCATGGCTCAAGCCAGTGCTAGAGTACTTAACCTAGCAAGTACAGGTCCTGGGCTCAGTCTATCACACTCACAGTAAATAAACAAATAATCATTATGTTATAATCCATATTAACAATGTTTACTGTATTCAGCACAAAATAGCTCCTTCCCACCAAAAGTAACGTTTATATTCTTGCATTTGAGTTATGTAAATCAAAGAGCTCAAACTAATATTTCAGTGTCAGCCAGCCCAGTGTGCAACTTAAGAAACTATTCAGCTGAGTCTACTAAACGCCTAATTTGAAAAGGTTAATAAGGCACCGGTTCAGATTTAACACAAAAGTCCAAGCAAATGCTCAGTAACAAATAAAAGTAAAGTCTCACCAGGACTTTATTTCTTCCACTGGGACTTTTGCAAGCTAGTATGTTTTAAAAGCTCCAGTCAGCTAAATCTTAAAGGTTAGATTCCCCAGAGCCACAACATTTTAGGCAATTCAGATCAAACAATTTAGGAAAAGACAGATCATTTTATCGGATGGTTCTAGAATATCTTTATCCAGAACCTAGAGACATCCATAACTGCAGTATCTCTCCTTAAACTTCCGCACGTGGGCTTGGTCTGATGGTGCTCGGATTTCTAAGTAGAAAATACTGGCTAAGTGTCACACTGCGTAAGCTCATTTTCGGAAGCTGTCACTCCCTCGAGATGTGTAGCGTCCACTGGTAGACTGGACCGTGGAGACTCTTTGTGGTTGTTATTGTTTTTGTGCCTTGTGCTTTATTATTATCAAGAGCAATATTGTTTGTTGTTGTTGTTGTTGTTTATTATCCTTAAGTTGTGCAGTGGGGTTTCAATTCAACCTGTCATTTTTTTGAGTGAAACTCGTCTTGATCAGTGTCACCCCTTCCTTCATTCGCCCCCATGCAGTGATGTTTTAAAAAAGTGTCTTGAGGACAGGTTGGCTTTCTTATCACCTGAGTGTAACCTGTGGTCTGGGAAAGGCACCCTGTGAGAGCCGGTGCGGCGGGGTGCTTCCCTTTGTGGGAACCTGCCTCTGGGATCGACTGAGTTAGTTTGGCAGTCAAATATTTGCATTGCTCGAAAGACTTCACGTACAGCAGGGGCCTTGGGAAGGCTTCCTAGAGGACAAGGGTCGCTGTGGGCAGGGGACAGGCAGTAGAGGTCTGCTTTGCACACCGAGTGCTGTGTACTGGGAATGCAGCACGAACAGGTTATCACAGTGACTCCTAAACAGGGCTCCTTAGGATCTGCCGCTGATAGTGTTTCTTAAGTTATTTCAGTAGATAGATGTAAAATCATGTTTTCTGATGTGTGTGTGTGTGTGTGTGTGTGTGTGTGTCATTTTTTGTCACAGGGCTTGCAACCTTGAAGCCTCTGTGATAGAAACCATTTGATGAAAATACATTAAGTGAATTGCTGAAATACATTAAAGGAATTACAGAGTTCTCTCCCTCCGTGTTTTCCTGTGACGCAGTGGCATATTGTCTACTGATGATATGCTATCTCGATTGTCCTTTGACGAGTGTTACCAGATTTAGCAAATGAGAAGTCAGGCTGTGCAGTGAAGTTTGCATCTCATTCAAAACTACCCATTCCTGAGAAAGCATGGAGGTTTAAGAGCGGCTTTCTCGGTTAGCAGCTATGTGGGTGAAGATTCTGGGGCAGCTTTCACTCTAGTGAAATATTTTTATTCTGATTCCATCTCCATTGGCCATGCGTTGTGGAATCTCACCAAAACAATTGGGAGATTTCTGTGGTCTCTCTGACCTGCCTTCACAAATCCCTTTGATCCTTCCTCCCACCCGCTTTGAAAGTTTACTGCTATTAGGAGCAATGGTTTTTGCCTAGAAGCTGGAATTACAAGCAGTCTGGAATCTAGCTGGCAGCTGATTTTAAAAAGAAAGTTATAGAATAGCTTTGGATTTCAGTGTTCCTTTTTGTGCCAAGATCTTAAGACATCTTAAAAATATTAATTATATAAGTTTTATGTAATTCCTGCTGGATAGGTTTATTGGTATCACTTAAAAGCCGGGACTATATAGAGCCTAAAGCAATATATTAGACAGAATTTTAAGGACAAGGTTAAGAAGAGTGTTTTAAGCAACTGAACCTGGTAGAAATTCTCAACCTTTATATTTAAGGTGAAAACTCAGACTAGCTAACTGATAAAGGACAAAGACTGTGTGAAGCTACCAGGTTTGATATTAAGAAAAGATGCCTATTTGATATAAAAGATGAGCAGCGAAATTTAGAACTACCATTCAGACTTCCTACAGATGAGATCTCATTTTTTCTTTATACAGAGCTAGTAAGATACTTGGTATGCTTTAAAATGTGACATCTTTAGTTACTTTGTATAGGGCAGAAGTAAAAACCTCCTAAGAGCAACTCACTCTTGTGTCCTTGATGGATACTTATTAGTACTTTTTTTTAAATTTTTCATTTTAAAAAAATTTTTATTGTCAAACTGAATTACAGAGAGGTTACAGTTTCATACCTTAGGCATTGGATACATTTCTTGTACTGTTTGTTACCTCCTCCCTCATTCCCCCCTCCCCCCTCCCCCTTTCCCTCTCCCCCCATGAGTTGTTCAGTTGGTTTACACTAAACAGTTTTGCAAGTATTGCTTTTGTAGTCGTTTGTCTTTTTATCCTGTGTCTCTCGATTTTGATATTCCCTTTCAGTTTCCTAGTTCTAATACCAGTATACATGGTTTCCAATGTACTCAGATAAGATACAGAGATAGTACAGGTACATCCACAGCAAGGGGATACAAGAGGGTCATCAATAATAGAAGCTACGGTTTCACATGGCATGTTGAATGTAATTACAACAGTGATATAACAGTCATTTCCATAACATGGAGTTCATTTCACTTAGCATCATCTTTTATGTTCATAAGGGCATAGCTATTGGGCTCTTGTGGTCCTCTGCTGTGACTAGCCTTTATTAGTACTTTAGTCTCTGAAGAAATGTTTTGGTGGTTCAAGCCTGTAGTCCCAGCTACTCAAGAGGCTGGGGTCTGAAGATCTCAGTTCAAAGCCAGATCATTTGGGAAAGTCCATGAGACTCTTATCTCCAATTAACCACCAGAAAACTGGAAGTGGTGCTGTGGCTCAAAGTTGTAGAGCACTAGTCATAAACAAGAGGGCTCAGGGGCAGCTCCCAGGACCTGAATTCAAGCCCCACAACTGACAGAAGAAAGGGAGGGAAGGAGGGAGGGAGGAAGGGAGGGAGAGAGGGAGGGAGGGGAGGAAGGAAGGGAAGGAAGGAAGGAAGGAAGGAAGGAAGGAAGGAAGGAAGGAAGGAAGAAAGGAAGGAATATTTTCAGCATCATTAAAAGCCTTCGACATCTGTCTTAGTCTATCCATACACGAATTAGTTTATAAACAAATACGTATTTCCTAGTGATTTTCAAGGCCTAGGAGTCGAAGATCAAGGTGTTGGCTGGATCTGCATCTAGTGAAGCCTACACGAGTCATAGATGGTACCTTCTCCTTGTATCGTGACGTGGTAGAGGAGGCCGGAAAGCTCGTGGAGGGTCCTTGTATAAAGCCATTATATTCTTATTCATGTGGAGCCCATCATCATAATCTAACCACTTCCTCATGGCTCACCTTCTAACATTATCGTCCTAGGGTCAGTATTTTAATTTACAAATGTGGGGGAGACTGAACCATTTCAACCATATTATGAATCTGCAGATAGATGCAAGAACATTTATTTGGTGGTGGTGGTGATAATGATGATGATGATGACGACGATGATGATTTTGGTGCTAGTCCTCGGGCTTGATCTCAGGGCCTAGGCACTGTCTTTGAGGTGGTTTTTGTTTGTTTAGAGTTGGTTGGTTAGGGGGTTTTGCTTTTTTCCTTTCTTTTTTTTTTCTTTATTGCTCAAATCTAGCACTCTACCACTTGAGCCCCAGCTCCATTTCCAGCTTTTTGTTTGGTGGCTAGTTGGAGATAAGAATCTCAAAAACTTTCCTGCCTATGCTGGCTTTCTTTGAACCGATAGCCTGATAGCCTCAAATCTCAGCCTCCTGAGTAGCTAGGATTATAGGCATGGCCTACTGGCATCTGGCTATTTATTTGATTCTTAAACACTTAACATCATAATGACTCTTTGTACTGTAATTTGGATTCTTCCAGAAGAATAGTGACAATTATTGTAAGACTAAAACGATGCTGTCTTTGTGTGCTCTCAAAAGGTATGAATCACTGTGATTCACATGTGTTTAAGGAAAAATTAATGATCCAAGTCATTCTACTGATTATGTAACTGTCACAATATGAGGAGATTTTAGTACGTCTCAGGGTTACAACGTTAGAGGATCTCTCTGCAACTTCCTCCTCAGTCAATCTTAAAACCATCGGGTGGGCAAAATACTTCTCTCTGGGTGCTGGAAAGAGGCAAGTTCTTGGTGGAGATCATGCACTCACTCTGCCAGTCATGGGGATTTCTTACGACTGCCTGTGAGGCAGCTTCAAAACCAGTCCTGCTATCACATTCAACTAACCTGATCATGGATGACCTGTGTCGCAAGTATTGATGAGAATGGCATTCACAAGTTCTGAACTCCCCCTGTCCTTCGTAAGGAGAGCCAGTCGAATGGATCTGGGCAGGAGAAAGGATGATCAGCTTTTGCGAATAGATGCTCCATCATTTACATCCTAGGAAATATTGGTAGACGTGAGTTGTGATGTTAACACAATGTGGAAGAGGGGAGAGAAGTGGGCAGTAGGCAGGGGCCGTTGCCCTTTCAGAATTTCTGTGTTACCTCCGTAAGTGTGGCTGGAGTGTAAGGAGAAAGAAAAACAAGGGCATTATCAGTTGCCAGAATGAGAGGGAGAAGATAGGATTTTTTGAGGATCCAAAGGTCCAACCTACCCGTCCTGCTCCTGCTGAAAATGAACATTACGTCTAGGCTTTATTTAGGGGGAGTATAAAGAATAACTCCTGCCAGGTGCTGGTGGCTCATGCCTGTCATCCTAGCTACTCAGGAGGCTGAGATCTGAGGATAACAGTTCAAAGCCAGCCCTGGCAGGAAAGTCCGTGAGACTCTTACCTCCAGTGAACCACCAGAAAACCAGAAGTGGTGCTGTGACTCCAGTGGTAGAGCGCTAGCCTTGAGCTGAAGAGCTCAGAGACAGCGCCCAGGCCCAAAGGTCAAGCCTCATGACCACCAAAAACAAAACAAAAAGAACTCCTTAAATATATGTGATGATAAGGCCCTTTTGCATACCCTACTGCTAAAGGGTGCAGATTGAACCTTTCAGTGAAACAATGCGGAAATCCTCAGGACAGCGAAGGAACATACCCTTGGCATTGTGAAAGAAGATGAGACTGAGACAGCGTCTTGATACATACGTCGAGACCAATCCAAGGGCATAACCTGGATCGGTGAAGGAGAGCTGAATAGCCTAGGGTTTTCTATGTCCAGATCCTCCACAGACCATATTTTAGAGTGCTGTTCCATGTAGACTCGTCTTTAAATGTTTATATGAAGTGAATGCAGACATAATAGTTTTTAAGTAGGGTGACATTCATGTTGTAATCTATGAGAAGCAACATAATATGGAAGAATGGGGGTTTATTTTAAGAGGATGGCAGAGTCAGCAATCCTGTTTCCTCCTCTATTCACTTAAAAGATGGGTACAATTACATGGGGTTCACATCTAACTAAAGTCTACTAAGCATACACATCAGCACAATACCACTTCTTATTTTACTTCTTCCCTTGTGAACCTCCTACTACAAGATGCATGTGAGCAGAAATATTAGCAGTTTTATCTGCTGTTGTGGCGCCAGTATATGAAGCAGAGAGACATAAAGTGACTGCTTAATAAATATGCATGCAATTAATCTTGAGAAACTATCCACACCAAGTACTATCCAAGTTTCTAGAGCTAATATACAAAAGAGAGAAAACTGCAGCCCCAGAAAATTTACATTCTTCCAGTATGATTTATTTTAACTTAGCCAAAAGAAAAATCAGCATTTAAATTGTAGTCCTCTCAAACCCAACACGTTCAAACCCGGGCTCCTAGACTGATTCCTTCTGGAGGCTGCACCTGAAGCTTTCTTTGCCTCAATGGCTAACGACCTCCGCTGTCTTCCTGCTCAGCCGAAACACGAAGCGTCACCCCAGGTCTTCCTCCTCTCTCAGCACCCCTCCATCCGTCCTTCGAGCTCATCCCTTTCCCCCCCTGCCGTCCACATTGCTCCCACCCCGGGCCGGGCCAGGCTCTCTTCTCCTGAAACGCTGCGAGCCCGCCAGCTCTTATCACTTTCCCTGCCGAGGTCCGGGGTCGGCAAAACCGCCCTTGGTCCACTGGAAAGTGGCGATACCGCTGCTGTGTGTGAGCCTGGTCGCGGCCAGTGCACCCGGAGTGAACAGCTCTGGCCTGGGGCAGTGCCCAGTGCCAGGTGTGCGCGGTAGAGGGGGCCGGGGTGCGTGTTCACTTCAGGGTTGAGTGCAGGAGAGGGGGCGGAGAGAGAGGTCCATAATTCCCACCAAGAACACCACTCCAAGGACTCGATGCTTCCTACCCCCTTCCAAGAGCAGCCAGCAGAGGACCAATTTTATTTTAGCCTGGGGCTTAAACATCAAGGCCTGGACATTGTCCCTGAGAAATTCATTTATTGTCAAAGTGATGTACAGAGGGGTTACCCTTTCATAACATAAGGCAGTGGGTACATTTCTTGTACTGTTTGTTACCTCCTCCCTCATTTCCCTCCCCCCTCCCTCTTCCCCTCTCCCCGCATGAGTTGTTCAGTTGGTTTGCACCAAATGGTTTGGCAGGTATTGCTTTTGGAGCCGTTTGTCTTTTTATCCTGTGTCTCTCGATTTTGGTATTCCCTTTCCCTTCCCTAGTTCCAATACCAGTATATACAGTATCCAGGGTACTCGGATGAGATACAGCCATAGCGCGGGGACAACCACAGGAAGGAGACACAAGAGGATCATCAACAACATTTTTGAATAAAAATAGCCTACTGGTGAAAAGTGATTTGAATCTGAAGCGTGCCTCACGGATACTTACCCAGTCAAGGTTGAAAAAGTGAAGTAAATTCTGAGCACCCCTCCCCTGTGTTCAAAGTCTGTTAGTCACTAACAGGTTGACAGACACCTGGGGAGTCTCCTTGGCCTTAGAGACCCTGCGCTCAGCCGGCCTGGATGATTCTGAAATATCAGTTGTTTATTAGTCTGAGTCTTAGATAGCACTGACTAGAATGAAACCTGTATTCTGGGGCAGGGGGTGAGGGGATTTGCCATCTATCCTATATGTAGTCTGACAGCTCTTGACATGGCTGATGTCAGAGTTACTAGAGTGGCCCATCCCCCCCTCCCCCGCCTCAATTATGTACCAGATACTCTCCTGCTACTATCCGGTTTCTCAAAATAGGAATGATTAGTAATTTCGTGGCTGCCAGAAAGAACACGAGCCTTAAAAAATAGCAACATACTTGTCTTGATTATATCAACTTGAGGAGCAACTGAAAAAATATGCCAATGAAGGGGAAAGGTAACGCTTTATTTAAGTACGTCTATGTGCATCTGTATCCACATGACCTTGCTTGTTTCATGACGGGCTTTTCGGGTCCGTTTTAGAAGAGTGCAGCCTCCTGTCCGGCCATCTTGAAGTCCCGCCACCATGACTATGACTGTAAATGATGTAACAGAGGGGGTGGCTTTGGCCCTGTGCCCAGGGCCCCAGCTGGGGTGTCGCGTTGGGAGTGGAGCACCGCCCTTCCTTCTGCCTGTCACGCAGGCCGTACCGTCCCTCCCTCCCCGGGGACAGGCCGGGCTTGCTACCTCCCGGGAAGGGAAAGGGGCACCCGTCAAGGTCTCTGTCACGGAGAAGGAGCCCGTCCTTTACGCCGGCTGATATGCAAAATCCACGCTAGGCGACGTAAGCTTAAAATGATTGGGTGGTCACGTCCTGGCCTATGAATAGCTTTTCACTATAGTCAGCCAACATATTGTAACTGTGCCTTTCCCGGTCTACCACACGGGCAAGCTACATCATGTGCAAGGTGTTCCTGTAAGGAAAAAAAAAAATTCCCTTTGACAAGTAAATTTGGGGTCACTTTTACTTTCCTTTCTTGTCTCAGTCTCTCCTCATCCCCACTGCCTGAATATTTTAATAAGATAGGATGAATATTTTAAATCCCTCTTTAGCAACAGATAGATGCGGCTCTAGGAACTGCTGGGCGGCTGTTTCTATCCTCACACGCTGGACTCACAACTCATGCTGATGAGCCCTCAAAACTAAGATGTCGGAGGAAGCAAATGATGGCAGAAAGGCCAGCGGACGGTGCTGATGCTGCTGTCGTGGGCAGGGTAGCTTCTGGGAAGGGATCGGCTTAAAGTAACACGACACTTTCTAAAACGGGAGTGCTGCACCATTCATTGATCAGGACACCCATCTGGGGTAGGATTTCAAGGGGCTCTGAGCTGACTATTAGTATTTAAAACGTATTGTTTAGCTCCCCCCCTCACCCCCCCATCGTAATGAGTAAGTTTCATTGTAAGTTTCTGGAAGTGAAATTTGAGAACTGAGATATGGAATGAGAAAAATAGACCTCAGAAGCACCTATGGTTTATTTTTTCCTTTGGTAACGTGGAATTGTTATTTCTTTCACTGAAGTAATCGATAAAGCGTGGTTGAGGGAAACGCTGGTGCCATTCCTAATTCTCTAGGGTATCATGGAGACCCGTGAAGGCCAGGCCGGGGAGACAGCGGGGCATACAGACCTGGTCCACGCCAACGCTCTGTCACACACTCAAAACGAGACGTATTCGCTAGGGGCTCCCAGTTCTTCTACCTTCGTCCAGTTTGCGCCTTACTCACCGTGGGCTGAATTGGTTTCGTGTACCACCTCGTCTAATCCTCCCAGCTGCTCTAAGAAATAGGCAGTGATGCTCTCCCTTTGCAGCTCGGGTCATTATCTTTAAGCAATAAGCCATAGGTCCTCTAGTTAGGAAGTCACAGAGCGAGAGTTTGAACCTGTGTCTGTCGCCTCTACCCGCTGCCTGAACGGCCAAAGCAGTTGCCAGATCCTTTCCTGTCCCTAACTTTGCCTCGATCCTCCAGCCCCATCGCTATAGCTTGGGGTGATGGGAGTAACCCTGAGAGGCCACCTGCCCTCGTTCCCGCACATGCGCCCTTGACGGTGTTTGGGGACCCTGTCAGGGCCCCGTGCAAATGGTTTCCTCCCCTCCAGAGGAGGAGAAGCAGATCCAAGTCTCCTGAAGACCCTTCTGGGTGTTCCGACTTGCTGTTCTGAACCCCACTGCCACGGAAAAGAAAGAAAGTTCTTGGGAGAAGTGGCTAAACCCAGCCGGGTAAAGAAATGTGTAGATGGCGTCTGGAATGCCCTGTTTGATCCCGGAGCAAAGACACCCCGGACTACCAAAGTCCTGTTAAAGGGCTGGGGACTGCCTGACGGGGCTCCGGGCGCGCGCGCGTGTATACGCATAGGTGGATGTGTATATGTTGCATATGCACGCAACCTCGCCCTCTGTCTCAGGAGTGGAGATTCGAAGACCTTACAGTCTGTGGGAAGGAGCGGCACGTTAACCTCGAGTGGCTGGACGATGCCGCCTGTGGCCGCGCCCACGCGTGCCCGCGCGCTGGAGGGCTGAGGCAGTGGCCTGCCAGGCCCGGGACGCGCATACCTCTTGGCTCAGGAGTGAGGACGCCATGGGTGCAAAACACAGCAAGAAGCGCCGGGGTGGGGGGGGGGGGACGAGGAGGGAGAGGTGGGGGGCTCTGGCGGTCCAGGGCCTCCTTGAGGCCACGAGAGGCTACGAGACCAGTGACACCGGTCCACCCAGCAGTGACACCGGTCCACCCGGCAGTGACACCGGTCCACCCAGCAGTGACACCGGTCCACCCGGCAGGCAGGCCGTTCCTGATACAGGCGGGTTCGAGATGGAGGGAAGCATTCCACGGGAATGAAGGAGGGCGTGGGACGGAGACGTTTGCCCGTGGACGGCCCGGTCTCCTTTGCTGCAACAGAAGACGTGGGAGAGAAAGGCATCCCGTGTCCCACGCCGGGCTGGCGTGTCACCGCTCTCCGGTGTGAACGTGGGGCTGTCACGCGGTGTCCCGGTGTTGGTAACCAACACGGGAGGCATGTAGGAGAGTGCCCCCCCTGGACGGCACGCGAGCCCGCCCTCCTGCCTTTTGCCGCCCAGCCGTAGGGGAAGCCGCCGTGGTAAGTGACCGTGAGCTAGAATGGCCCGAAACAGCAGACACTGACTCTGTCCCAGCTCTGGGAGCAGAGAAGCCGGAGGGAGGGGAGCCGCCAGCCAGCATGGCTTCCTCCGAGCGCCGGGGCGAGCCCCTCCTCGTTCCTCCAGGCCCCCCGTGTAGCTGCCCAAGCAGCTTCGGCCTCTCGCGCCTCTTCCCCTCCAGCATGCACGGGGCCCTCCGCTGTCATCTTCAGCCGGTGTGAACACACCTGGGTCACATCTGCCAGCTGGATTCATAAGCAGAATCGCGTCGTCATGGGAACCAGGGCTAGGGCTTCCACGCACTTTTAGGGGGCGCGGTTCAACCTTTAGCTGTGACTTTTACACCTAAGCCGCGGTTTGCAAGACCTCCAGCGGTAAAAGCGATTCCTTTGCACGTGGTTTTTGTTCGAGAGGGCTGCTGTTACCTTGGAAAACATCCTGCATGTTTTAATTTCCTTCCTGACCTCTCCGCTGCTTCGCCTTTGATAGTTGAGACTGATGAAATCAGGTGCTGCTGGAGCTGGGCCCCGCAGGCGCTTGGAGAACACATTTCTAGAGCACTTGGAGGTAGCCTAGCCAACCCCTGGCCATTAAATACCAGGAGCACCTTGCCGCATAGGAAAAGGGAGGCGATGACGTCTTCCAAAAGATCACACTGACGGGAAACCAACAATCGAGAACCAACGGTGGCGTTTAATACCCTTCCTCATTGCCGTGCACAGAAGGATGTACCAAGCCAACAAACAGCAGCCCTGGTTTGGCCTAGCCTCCAGCCTAGCGAGTAGGAGTAGCTGAAGAACCTTCCAGTTTGAGCAAGGCCGGTGCCTCACCGTTTCATGTCTGCTCTGCCACTTTTTATGCTGCATTTCTGTTGATAGCAGAGCAGAAAAGTTGCAGGAGATAAAAATAGCCCTCTGCTCTTCTTGAGTGTAGGTTAGTACAAAGTAGGAAAGAAACTTTTCTCCTATTTGTGTGGGAATAGGGTTTACTTACTAAAACATATCTGTTCCTTACGTCTATGTAATGTATTACTAGATGGGGGGGGGAGAGGTCACAAGCATCTTTCATTGAAAAAAATACATAAATGGTGATATTTTAGGACAGTGGGTTTCTGTTTGCCAATGTGAAAAGCATATGTGTATTTGTGTATGAAATGTGTATTTTCCTCATCTTTTTACTTAAATGATTAGAAGAATTTTACAAGAGATTAGACAATAGTACTCTTTTTGTTTGTTGTTCATCTTTTTTATTTTTATTGTTTTATCATTACTGTAAAGATTATATACAGAAGGGTTACATAAGTCAGGTACTGTGTACATTTCTTTTTGAGCCACGTGACCCCTTCTATAGTATCTGTTTAGGGGAAAATTAAACTTACCATGCAATGGATTCATACATTTTTCTTCAGTTCCTGAAACTTACTTTCTCTCTCTATAAACAAGTAGAATGTCTTATAAATAAATAAATTTAAGAGACACAATCATTTCTAGTTATGTGTTCTGATTAGTACCTAAAAGTGTTTATTCGTTGAGAGCATTAACATGATTTGGGTTCTAAGCTCTGTCTACTTGGTGTTCTTTGAGAATCAGAGCTAACTTTTTCAATCAATATTAAGTTTTTTTTTCCTCTGGAAAAATATAATTTCACTCCTAGGAAATATAATTACTTGGTTTGCTTGTACAAGTAAGAGAAATATTTGAAGAAAAGTGAGAGGTCTACTGTTGAAGCCTTTATTGATTTAAGTTACTCTTTAAGGGATGTAAAAATAATAAAGCTCCGGGACTATCAGTGGAGTTCCTGGATGAGTGCTTGGGTCCTGCTGAGACGGGAAGCTGCAGAGCAGGAGAACGGTCCCTCGTGATGTTTCTAAATCCCGGGGAGAGTGGTTGTGTCGCCGAAGCCGCGCTGTAAGAGCGCCCGGGTCCACCGTTGAGCCCAAGGGAGCAGGGGCGAGGCGTTTTAGAAGCATTGAGATGTTATTTTCCAAAGCCGTGAAGATGGCTCATGTATCTGGTTGGAGACAACACGTTTTGAAGACCAAACGTTGCCCTAGAAGATTCTACTTGATGGCCACTCTTCCACAATGAGAGAAGTCACCAGCACGGTACAAGATTGAAAAGCCACCCCGGACTCGCCGGGCTCTGGGAACGTCCTGGATGCCCCGGAGTTCCCTGGCCGAGGGCGCTGAGCCTTCGGCGGGAGCTCCGAGGGGACACGCGAGGAGCCTGCAAGTGCGTGGCCTCCCGGCAGGTCAGCCGAGCTGACCTGGAGGCCACCGGCTCCGCTGCGGCCGGCCTCGTCACCTCCCCAGGGGTGGCCTGCGTGGCAGCTTGAAACCTGACGTGGTACTTCAGACAGGGACTATCTTCCGGAGCTCCGGGTTTCAACATCCGCGATAAATTCTCCCGGGAAACCAGTGGGAAGGGAACGTTCGCCACTCAAGCAGAGCGTGAATTCACCAAGCGCTTTCTGAGATTACATATAAAGGGATAGGAGTAATATATATAAAAGATCTTAAGTTCTCCTTGACTCAGTCATGGTTAGGTGGTAGGATTCCAGGAAGGCTCAGGAAACTTGAACTAAAGAGACTCGTTTCATTGGCACGTGCCATTTGACACTGTACTCTGCTAGTCAGAGTGTTAATATGTATGTTCTTTATTTAGCTATGTTTGACCAGAATACTGGTCAACCTTTACCAGCAAGGGCAGCTTGAATGTGTGCCTCTCTGTTCCTCACTGGGCAATAACTTCAGGGTTTTTTAACAACTCATAGTTGACCTGTGTTTGACTTGTAATCCTCAGTAAAAACAGGCTGCTGCTACTTTCTTAAACCTACACACACACACACACACACACACACACACACACACACACACATATACAGATCCAACTTTCCTATACGCACCGTGATTCTACCTGCTCATTTTTCTTCTCACTTGTGATGCTGAGCTCGTTCCAAGTGTCACATTAGGAAGACATCCCCCAGCCCTGCACCTGCAGGAGAGCAATTTCCGCTGCTTCTGATGACAGAGGAGAGACACAGGTCTGAAATCCCATCTGCAATGGTAATGTAGGCCCTCCACACCCAGGCTCCTAAATGTGTAGATTATACTGTTTATGCATTTCCTTGATTTTATTTCTATAAAAAATGCATTTTAAAATATCACACCTAAGTAACACTTGGTTTTTCTTTGGGATGAGGAATTTGGCAGCACGCAGGCAATTAGCTAAGAGCTGTGTAAATTCAGGAAACCAGATGAGCAAATCAAACTGCATCTGAGAATTTAGGCATGAGGTATGGCAGATAAAGTTTCCTTCTACAAGCATTAGGCAATTTGGTTTTAGAAAGAACACTGTGCTTTCTTGCTCCGTAGTACCGTGTGAGGTACAAATTAAGTCTATACTATGGAAAGTGGGTAAGATAGGCAAACATTTGTTTTGCTTTAACAAGGATTTTAAGTGAAATGTTCTCGTAACTGATATGTTTCGGTAACTGAGCTTCTTCTATAAAACGTAGCTTGTGAATTTTGAAAAACTTCTTTTAAACTCTGTGTAACAGTTGTGGCAAGCTGGCTGCTGCTGGCTCTCACGTAGAGGCCTACTTGGGAGGAGAGGAGCTGAGGATCATGGATCAAAGCTAGCCATGGCGAATCCAAGAGACTCCTTTTCTTTTTTTTTTTTTTTTTGGCCAGTCCTGGGCCTTGGACTCAGGGCCTGAGCACTGTCCCTGGCTTCTTCCCGCTCAAGGCTAGCACTCCGCCACTTGAGCCACAGCGCCGCTTCTGGCCGTTTTTCTGTATATGTGGTGCTGGGGAATCGAACCTAGGGCCTCGTGTATCCGAGGCAGGCACTCTTGCCACTAGGCTATATCCCCAGCCCCAAGAGAGACTCCTTTTCTAACCAGCAAAAGGCCAGAAGTATACCCGCAGCTTAAGTGGTAAAGTGCCACTCATGAGAGAAAAAAGCTTAGCAAGTGTCTGAGACCATAGTCCAAGCCCCAGGACCTACACACACCAGCGAGCTCGCGCTCACGCGCGTGTGCACACACACACACTTTGTGATGTAACAGATAAGCTTGACGATTCCATTGTCATTTGCTAACTATGAGAATTAAGTGATGATCATTTTTATCTGTTGTTCGTAATTTAAGTAAAATAAGATTTTTAGCCTGTGGTCTAGCAAAACTTAAGTGACCCTTAACAGACCATGAGGAAACCTAAGAAATACCAGCTATTGTATCAATCGTCAGTCGTGGGAGAAGATCCACATCTAATATTTATTATGTGATTTGACCACAAATGATTTCACTGGGAATCCCTAAGACTTGTCAGGCTGTCCCCGCAGTTCAGGGTGTATCTGGGCCACGGCTCTGTTGTACAGGTTGGTCTTGCGTGCATTCGTTTTGTGCTCAGATGACTCATAAAGGCAGGGCGTGAGCTCTTGCGTTACGGCTGAGGAGGTGAAGGAAATGAACACGGAGAATAGCTCAGAGATGTGTCGTTGGGCCCCAGAGTCACTGGTGAGCATTCCGGGTCCTTTGTCTTGTGTGCTTTCTGTCACAACTCACTATGAAGAGTCACAAAAGCTTCACTTCAATACACAGTGCTCAGTGTTTTGGAAGCCACTTATATTAGCAAAAGTCTTTACAGTTTAGAATTCTTCCCCCCTCAAAAAAAAATGGATACCAAAGAAACAAGACTAGCGTCAAGTATGAATTTCAGTTTCAATATGAAAAATACGACTGCCCAGAGCAGTGAGCTCCCCAGACTCCTGCTCTCTAAATTCTAGTAACAAGGACGGGGAAAAGCATGCAACAGTTAGCGTCTTCCTCAGAACTTCCAGGTACGACATGGCTGGCCATCGTGACTATTTTCTCACAGTCAACTCATGCCCCTAGGACGGAGATGAAAAAAATGTCGGGACACGGGATCGAGGTGACATTACAAATCAGAGCTTCTAGGGCCGAGCGAGGAATCACTCTTCCGCCTCTTCCGGGTTGGGATACGGAGCGCAAGCCAGGGGCTGTGTTGCTGGCTCGGGCCATTTTTTATAAACCTGTGCATTAGGCAGGCACGGTGGTTCATGCCTGTAATCCCAGCTGTGCAGGAGGCTGAGATCTCAAGTTCACAGTTCAAAGCCAGCCCAGGCAGAAAAGTCCCTACGAGACTCTTAGGTCCATTTAACCACTCCAAATCCAGAGGTGGTGCGTGGGGCTCCAAGTGGCGGAGTGGTAGCCAGCCTTGAGCCAAAGAGCTCAGCGACAGCGCCCAAGCCCTGAGTTCAAACCCCATGACTGACCCCCCCCCCAAAAATAGAGCATTATAGAGGGAGCAATTTGCAAAACAAAAACTCCAGACTAAGATAAACAGCATATTCCCTAGAGTCAGCTGGTGGAAGGAATTTTTCTAAAATTTCTTTCTCCATGCCAAGCAAAATCTTTTCCCATGTGAAGCAAACAAAGGACAAATATTCCTATGACCAGCAAGAAAACTACGGAGAATGAATTCTTCAGTTGGAAATGCAGCCTGCAACTTTGCGTAAAAATATTTTTTGTGGCCTTGCATTTTTTTTCTTCCAGTAGAAAAAAGGTTACCTGTTTCAAAACAGAAGTGGCAAGAAAGATTTGGGACAAGAAAGGTGTTCCCTATGCTTTTAGGGGTTTTGTGGGGCTTTTGCAAATTTCAAAGAAACTGGAGCATAGTGATTATTCTCTCATTTTTTGCCAATAGTGAACTTTGTTCCCCCAAATCTAAGACAGTGAGTGGCAGGCAGAGCTATTTTTTTATGATCAGGTTCTTACGAAGGTTCATTAAAATGCACTAGGAAATGAGTGATTTATACGTTTTGATTTTGACAGCTAAGAGATTTATAACTGAGCATAGGATGCATAAAATAATAGAGACCGGCTTGCAGCGCACAAAAAAATCATTCAAGTTCAATGTGATTGAATCTCCACATTGATAAAGGAACAGCTTTCACACACGCCTTGTTGCAGGTGTGTAAAACCTAGGGCTTGGGCGCCCAGGACCTTACTTTGAAGTCCAGCTCTTCCACGTAGCAGAGTCACATAGAGAACAGACTGGCACTTACGAATCAAATAAAACGCTGGCCGCCGTTGGCTACGGTACAGACATTTCTGTAGCTGACTCTTCAGTGTGTGTGAACAGCTGATACTACGGATCTCTCTTTCCACACAAGAAAACAGACGGAGATAGGTACAACAATTTGCCCAAAGCTATATTCAAACACAGTAGGCTCACCCCTTCCTTGATGAGGGCAAGACAGCAAGTGGCACAAGGTAGAGAAGCGGTGAAAGAGAAGATTACTGCTTGCGCACGTAATGAGAACAGTAGGAGTCAGCCCCCAACGCAGCCCGTGGCGGTAATGCGTGTCTGTCAGTACTGGAGAGTGCCGTCCTCACATCTGGAGGCATGCACACACATTGCTGAGCGTGCCCAGTAGACGATGATACTGTACTACAGGTTGTACATCCAGAAAGAGTGGCCAGGAACAACTCCTTGGCAGAGAATTCGGCCTTGAAATGAAAAGGTAAAGAGCAAAATTTACTCTCGGTCACCCTGAGGGTGATTGTGCGCGCTTAGCCTGATGGAGCACTTTAGCTCGGTTCCTTGCGGTTTTCTCTGGCAAGCCGTAGCTGGAACAGCCATGAACTGCCTGAAAGAATGTTAACAGTCGTTTGAACTGGAAGCAGTCTCCACCGCCCACAAATAATAGGATCTTGCTGAACTTTAATTTTGCCTTCCTAAGGAATTGCACGATTTGGTATCTCCCTCCCATCTACCCTATTTCAGGCAGTATGTTTATATGCACTTGTATACCATTTGACATAGTTGCTTATAGGTTTATAAGTTAAATCTGGCTTCCACACGTAAGGGAAAGCATGCATCTTTTGTCTCTCTTGGCCTGATTTACTTCAATGAACATCATTTTTTTCCAGGTCTTTCCATTTCTTCACAAATGGTACAATGTCATTCTTTCTAATGGATGAGTAAAATCCCGTTGTGATTATATACCATGTTTCCTTGGTCCGTTCATCCACTGGAGGGCATCTGGACTGATTCCATACCTTGGGGGTGTGGGTACTCGGAAGGGGGCGGGGTTGGAGTCGAAAGCAAAAGAGTAGACAAATGAAGAGGAGAAGAGGGAGAGAATGCAGCCAAGAATCCAATGTGTACCCTACGAAGCAAAGTGATAAGAGGCATGTAGGGAAGAGATGGGTGGGAACGTTGAGGGGGCAATAACACTTAGGAAAATGAACTCCAAGAAATGGAAGAGGATTTTTTAAATACTGTTTACGCAGTTCTTTTTTTTTTTTCCTTTCCTTTTTTTCTTTGGTTAATTCCCTTCTGTTGCTGTTTTTTTTTATTTCTGTACCCTTGGTCTCGTCTACGTTAATCTGATGTGGGAAGGGGAAACACAGAAACAGTAGGACAAAGGATGGGTAAACCAACTCAGCAGAAACCTACTGGACACTATGTTGGAAATAAGCTGTACAACTTTGGGGGGAGGGAAGTAGGGAGGGGGAAAGCTGGGAGAGAATGAGGGAGGGGGGGTGACACTGTCCAAAAGGAAAGCACAAGACATACAAATAACTGACTTAGGCAACAGGAACCCTCTGTGCATCACCTTTATGATAAAAGTGGAAATGAAAAGTGCCTGTTGTGTGAGCATAGTGAGCACCCAAGTCCCGCCTGATCCCTTCTCCTGCCCCCACCTCGCACATGGCTTGTCCTCGGGGGTCCTAATACGACGGCCATGCTGAGCCCAAGTCCCGCCTGATCCCTTCTCCTGCCCCCACCTCACACATGGCTTGTCCTCGGGGGTCCTAATACGACGGCCATGCTGAGCCCAGTAGATCTTGAGCTGCCCACCCCTTGTTGATGGTTTGACAAAAGGTAATGGGAATACTAGATGCGGACAGTAACTCATTTACCAAAGGCCGACCATCACATTCCTGATTAGTATTCTGTTGCTTTTAGTATACCTTTATTGGTGACATTGTCTTTCCTGGGCGATATGCTTGTGTCAACAAAAATCTGTGTCTTCCTTTCATGTTTACCGAATAGGAATCCACGTTCTTCATTGTTAGGAAATTGAAGCGGTCACTCCGTCTAACAGAATGAATGATGGGAGGCTCTAAGGAGATGGTGGAGATTTTAGAAATCAATTTCCCCATCTAAAAAAACCAATTGCACTGACAGAATCTGTCTGGTTTAACCATTTTGGACGCTGGTTGTCTATTGGAAGAGCTTCTTCATCTAGGGGAAGGATTGGCGGGCTGATGATGGTACGTTTCAGCCAATGCCAGTTCATAGCTACTGAAAAGTAGCTGCTCAAAGTAACTTCCCACGATCTTGCCTCTGATGGCTGATTACTACTTCTGGTCTTAGAGGTACAGACATTTTGGGGGGGGGGTCATCCATAGTTGCACCCCTCTCGTCATTGTTGCAAGTCTCTGTCACATTGCCCCTTAGGTCAACACGCTGTAGTTCTGGAGGGGCGGGGGGTATTTTTGTGTGTGGGTTTTTTTTTGTTAACCCTTCTTTTTGTGTGTGTGTTCTTTACTCTTTGTTCCCCTTTGAGGGGCCAAACATTTAAAGCTTAAGGCATTCAAAAGCAGTCATACATGTAAGAAATTTAAAATATCAGAACACATGCCCAGGGAAAAGCACGGGCTTGTAGAAGCTCCGAGAGCTTATTTACACTTCAAGGTGAGCACCAGTCCAGACACATCCTATATTAATCAAAAATGAAAACCAAACCCTAGGGAATGGAATCTTTAACTTTCCTGAGTTACTACGTTATTAAATTCAAATAGCTAATCAAAAAACATAAATCACAAGACATACAAAGAAACAGAAAAATATGACCCATTTAAAGGTCAATAGAAATGACTCCTGAAGAATACCAGACGGAGTCTCTGCTGAACCAAGACTTTAAGCAGCTGTCTCAAAGGTGCACAGAGAACTTAAGGAAGATATGGGAGGAGTGAAGGGGGAAAAAAGTCTGAACAAAATGGAAGTAATGATTAAAAACAATGAAAGCTTGAAAAGAAACAGTCATTCAGAATCCTAGTCAAGATTTGCTACCTCATTCTCTTCCTTCCTGAAATAGGTGTGTGTGTGTGTGTGTGCGTGTGTGTGTGTGCGTGTGTGTGTGTGTGTGTGTGTGTTGACAGGGATAGTAATAGAGACAGATCCGTGTGACTGTGACTGTTAGGAAAGTTCAATTCTGAACATTTGGGCAAAGTGAGCTCTTGCTCATTCCATATCCCAAGAATGAAGAACAAGACAGTTCCCCTCCATCATTCTTCCATTCATTTTGTGTGAATCTGTAGATATTGTATTGAAGTCATTTCTTGATAAGAGATGTGGGTGGAAAATAATTCACTCACCCTGCTTTGTGTTAGGGAAATAGAAGTCGTTTTCTGCACACATGGTCCTCTTCTGTGGTAAAGGAAGGACTTAACTCTCATCCCGCGTGCCCTGCGTGGTGGATAGCGTCCACAGTCTTGAACCTGATCTAACCCTATCCTGACGACTAAGGTCACCTCAGTCTCCCCAAACACCCCTTAGCCTGCATCTCCCAGAATATTCTAGCAGACCCTGTTTTAAACCTGGTCTGTATTCCTCTCTTGGACAGTTTGGTGTACTCATTCTTCAGGTTTCCTGCTAATGTCACTCCCCTGGATAAGTATAGCCTAGCCCCACCCTTAAAAGACTAAGTATAACTGGACCCCACCCTTAAAAGCAAACCAGCTTCCCCTATTAAAGCAACACACACACACACACACACACACACACACACACACACACACACCCTTCCTTGCTGTTTTCTTTATGATTTTTATCATAGTTTATAATGGTATTTGTGTGATTATGATTTTTAATATTCATCTCCTCCTTAGACTATCAATCGTATGAAAGTAGATATTGGGCCTCCTTCGTTTATTCCTACTTCATTTACTCCTATCTCCAAAGGGTCTAGTCCAGTCTCAAATACTTAGTGGGAGCTTAATAAATATCTGTTGCACTTAAATATAAGTAAAAGAAACTTTTTATTACTGTATAGAGGCTAGTTGCTTTAACAGCCACACCAAAGAGTTTTTGTTGCTGTTGATTGAATGAATTTCCTGCCTTCTTGAAAATTCTGGGTTAATTTCTCCTTTTCTTGGAGGCTGTCTTGTGGTAGGCTTGCCTGATGACAGTTGCAGTACAGTTGGGGGTAGGGGCAAGTGGAAGATAACTGAAGCAACATTATTAGTGACCCTTCGATTAACTGTGAGTGTGTTATTGTTTGGTGAGGCCACTCCCAAACATGCGGGCAGTATAAGCACTTGCCTTTCACATGACCCAGTAATGAGAAGCCAAGACAGTTTGTCTCAAATCTCCTGTTCCTTCTGGATGAGTAGACACAGTATTGAAGCCACTTCTAGCTGGAAATGTGGGTGGAAAATAATTCAGTAAGCCTTACTTTGTGTTAAGGAAATAGAAGTTATTTGTACTGAGAAATTATTTGCTGACCCTATGAGCCTTCTTTGCAGCTGGTCTTCAGTAGGCTTGTGCTGGACTTCGAGGGAGAGAATGCAGATAGATGCGTAAGAAGACTTGGGGTGGCGGCGCCGAGGTGTGTGTGGACAGAGCTGGTGGAGCTAGAGTCACTCTTTTTGTGAAAAAGAGAAAATCGAAAGGGGAAGAGCCTAGACTTCCGCTCTGTTGCATGCATTGCCGCCGAAATGCTTTCTTTCCCTCCCTCCTCTTGCGCCGTGAGAAGCCCGGGTCATGGATCTCGCTTTGGACCGTGATGGCATGTGAAGCTCTCCGTCTGACAGGGGCCAATGAACGACGTGCAGAGCACTCAGGTTGCGAGAGAAACGCGATCGTGAGATGGAAAGGCCCCTTTCCTTTCCCAAAGCTGGGAGACCCAGTTGGCTCGTAGCAATAAATCCTCGCAGGGGAACGTTCTGTCAAATAAAGCTGACAGTATTCTCAGGACTGCGAGAGTGAAGATGAGAGAGGGAGGGGACAGGAAGGACTGAAATTGTCAGAGAGCAAAGGAGACGAGGGAGGGCCGGCAACTGAATACAAGGTGGTACTTAGACGGGGTCCTCGAAGAGAAAGAGGACATTCAGGGTAATCGTGATGAATTCCAAGCGCCCTGATTCTAATTAATAACAAGATACCACCATCAGTCTCCTAAGCCTGGGAAAGGAGTTGTTCACAATGGGGGAGGTGGGATGTGGTGACTCCTTGTCATAACTACAGTGTTGCGACGGTGGATGTAAAATCGTTCCCGGAGGAATGTCATTGGAAGATAATGCCTCAAAACTGGAACCGTCCGTTTGACCTCTCGTTAAACAAGTAGGGGAAGCGTGTAGAATGAAACGGAAAGAAGGACTTTACACAAAATAACTTTCAGAAGGTGAGAGGGACTTGGCTTTCGTGTGTGTGTGTGTGTGTGTGTGCACGTGTGTGTGCGCACGTTTTGGGACTTGAGCGTAGGGCCTGGGGGACCATCCCTGAGCTTTTGCACTCAAGGCTAGTGCTCTGCTGCTTGAGTCACAGCGTCACTTCCAGCTTTTGGCTGTTTTAATGGAGATGAGGGTGTGACAGACGTTCCCGCCTGTGGTTGGCTTTGAATCGCCTCCTCCCGTCTCAGCCTCCCGAGTGGCTAGGATTAGCAGCACGTGCCACCAAGCCCAGCGAAGACAGCACCGTGTGTGGCCGCCAAAGTTCCTTGACCTTTGGCTCTGATTGCAGCAGTCACAGTCACGAAGGGGAAACTCTTCTGACCCTTGTTGAAATCATGGGGAAGGCTTGACTCAGAACTGCTGCAAGAGACATCAATTTGATCATAGGAGAGGAGAGAGAAAAAGAGCAGGCTCAAGCCCTGGAGCAACAACAGGGAAGAGTGGTGATTTGTTGCCAGTAGGTAGAGGTAAAGGGTCAGTTCGCAGAAAAATCATTGAGAGGAGACATGAAAAGTTGGGGAATTCTTGACAGGATGTAAGCCAACTTAACAGAACTTCTCTTCAAGGCAGGCCAAGGGCTTATGTAGCAAAAGTTAGGGGTGCAGAACTTGATAAGTTATGCAGACCTGGAGGATTTGGTTCTTACTAACTTGGGAGAATTCTTGCTATGGCTGGACTAAGCCAGCCAGAGATAGGATAAGGGCCACACTGGAGACCTAGCTGAGAAGTTGACACAGCAGGAGAGACCTCTCTCTCTCTCTCTCTCCCTTTTCCAGTCCTGGGACTTGGACTCAGGGCCTGAGCACTGTCCCTGGCTTCTTTTTGCTCAAGGCTAGCACTCTGCCACTTGAGCCACAGTGCCACTTCTGGCCGTTTTCTATATATGTGGTGCTGAGGAATCGAACCCAGGGCTTCATGTATACGAGGCGAGCACTCTTGCCATTAGGCCATATTCCCAGCCTGGAAGAGACTATTATCTAATACCATCTGAGGCCAACTCACCTGGCTCCAGCAGCATTTGCCTTGTAGCTTGACCACTACCCAAATGGTTTGGTTGCATCCATAGAGTTGGCGTGGTACAGCCTGGGAAAAGATTCTACCTGATCTGACACCAAGCACCTGGTCCTTGGCTTTTCCGCTCCTACGGTTGGCCATTTTCTTCCCAAAGTGATTGGCTTGTGGACTTGGGAACAGCAAGCTTTGGGGATTTAACTTGGATTGACTGACTGTACCTTCCTACCGAGAGTCTACCAGGCAGTTTCTACTCAGAACCAAAAGCTTGGAAACATCTTTCCAGTCAAGATATGTACATAGGCTTAAGATTTAACATGTAGTACAAACAGGACTCCATAAATGCACTAATTTAGATGAAGAAGATTAACAGGAAGATCTTTTATTTTCTTTCATTTTTTAACCTGCTCAGTCTAGCATGTCCGTTCACATGAATGTGTCCCAGAGTAGAAGGCGTCTCAATAGTTGATGATCTCAGCCCCTGCTTACAGTACTCTTGATTCAGAATGTCATGTTTGGCTGTCGTTTGGATAACTCCTGGCTCTGTGCGCTCCGTGCAAAGCCAAGCGATGAAATGGGGGCAGCCAGGCGACTGTAAACAGAACCCGTTTGGGTTTTTGGCTTGTGTTCTGACCTAAAATTCCCTGCACAAGAGGCCCATTTCTCTACCAGATTTTGGCTATGAATACCCAGTAGAATTCTGTCTACGGGGAGACAGATTGTATCGTGGACATCATTAATTCCGAGGCCTTGAAGGACGGCCACCAACAGTTGACATTGGCACAGGGACTGAGCTGGGGAAAAGTCAAGTTCAAAAGGGTTTTTTTGTTATTGTTTTGGGGTTGGTTTTTTTTTTTCTTTGGTCTTCATTCCAATTTTTTTCATAGCTTAACACACTCTGACTTTCCAAGCTCCATAAATATTCTAAAGGGACATGAAAGAAGGTCTTAAAATCCAACCAAATACAGGTCTGCCTACCTGTAAGGTCTTCTTGTTCTGCTGTTATTTAACTTGTGGGTTTTCCCCAGTGGGATATTTTAATATATGGAGAAGGTGAAATAGTGGCTAGAAGATCGGGCAAAACATAGCCATTATTAATTAGCAACACATGGACAGATTGTCAGCCAGCACCTCAGTGCTTTGGTGGGTTTCTGGAGTGGATAAAGCAGAAACACAGATTCTGTTGTCTTAGAAAAAGCTGGCAAGGAAATGTAGGTGTTTCATTATTTCTGAAATGTTATAGGTCCTCTCCCTTTCTTTCATTTTCTTCCCTGACAAACTCTTTAATTTTAACACCATCACTTAACCAGCTTTCAAAATAAAATTAATGTATGTCTAGGACTTCATTACTTTTCAGCAGTTTATGATATTTAAGGACAAGCCAACCATAATTTATTTATAGAGTTTGATCCCATTTCTATTTCTCTATTTTGTCTCCTGGAAAGTAGAGGGTAAGAGCTCCAAATATATCAGATAAATTAGACATTGAACTTTACTTTCCCTCAACCTCTGCAAATAAAATTAGAACATTCGTCTCAAGATAAAATTAAGAGAAAAGAACATTGTATGATTTGAAAATCAGATTACTAAAACATCAGGTCTAGATAATTATATTTGCACAGGTCAGGAAATAAGATTTTGATTTATTCTGGTTTTGAAACTTACCCTTAAGGTGGATGCTGTATTTCTATAATAAGACTTTTACTCTTCCTGAATCCTATACCATCTCCTTCAAATAAGATTCGAACATTTTACATGCCATACCCTGATGAGTGGTCACTCTCTGTAGCAGGAGGAAGGAGGAAGAAAAACCAGTGCTGGCTCTTAAATTAATTGAAACAGAATTAATTATGGAAGCAACCTTGATGGCCCCAACATAGGCCTTTTAGCTTCAGATAAAGGGCAGTTTGGACTGCGTTATAGATTGTGCTTTCTTTTGCCAATAACCATCCCATTCATTCATTCATTCATTCATTCCACAAGGAAGAATGCTTCCTTTTAATCCTGTACCTCCTGTGTCCTCATCCCTCAAAGATAATAATAAACCATGGTATTATCGTTCCAGATGGAACTGAGATTGGGAGGGTATCACAATCGAATCCTTGACATGCAGGAAAACCTGTAGGGTTTTGGTTTCTAGTCATTCTGAGAGAAGTATTTTCCCATGTTGAAGAAAAGCCCAAATGGACGTCAGGAGACTGTGGCCTGGCATGCCAGAGCAGTTTTAAGTTCAAACCCCAAAACAGCACACCAGATCCAGTACCAGACTGGACGCAACAGAGGTCCACACAAGAACCTGGCCTGGCTGCCAGCCACTAACAACTTCCCGTTTCCAAGGGGAGGTTGAGGAAGAGTCATCGAGGTCTACCTGCTGCGCCCGCTTCCAGACGTTTCCCGGCTCACGGGTCGTTGTTGGTTCTGCTGGAGCCACTTTCCTGACGGTATAGGGCCATCGAAAGAGGGTTAACAGAAACTGAAACTCCTAGAACTACTCACGCAGGCCACGTGGTTCTGGCTGCACCCTTTGTTCATTGCCTGAGTCACGGGCTCATGCAGACCGTCGGGGCAATTGGCAGTTGGATGCCTGGCCAAGGTGCGGAGAGGGTGATGAGGTCTCCACTCAGGTGTGCTCCAGTTACGATGCCAGGGCTGGAAGCCAAAGGTCATTTCTCCGCAGAGGAAGACACCACACCTTCCCAAACTAAACTTGGTAGTGACCACACCCAACAGGAGGTAACACAGTATCTGGGGGATTCTGGGCCAGTGGCCAGATGAGACATAAAAGTCAGTCTCGCCCTGTCCCTTGTTCCAGTGGACCTAGACCAAGGAAATCATCTGCTCCGACTGTGACAGAGCTATCCAGCTGACCGGCAGGTGGATTATCTGCTTGATAGACTTCTCAGAGCAGATGTCCAGTCTAGAGGCTCTGCCTTCCCCATTGGCCTCCAATCTGCCTGTGTGCTTTCAGGGCAGCGACTTAAATTTTCATGGGATCGTAAGCAAAACCTAATCAGGAGGCAAATGTTCTGACTAATTCGCTTGTTCTTGCCATAACCAGAGAGAAAAGCCCTGGTGGTTAGAGACCACATGGAGTTGTAGAAGCAAGCCAGCACACAGGAATCAAGAGCCCAGGCAGAGTCCCGGCTCTGCTCCTGTGTGAAGTCATTCCATCTCTGGATCCGAGGCTTTGTCATCGATGATAGTAGACAGCATAGAATAATGGGAGAGTAAAAAACAATCTAAGACCCAACTACTAAACATTTGGGGCAAGTTGCTTAATGTAACCGTATAAATATATACATATGTGTGTTTAATGTATATAAATATAGTTTTAATTCCTTTAAAAATGGTCTCTTTCCCCTTCTCCGCCTCCTCCTTTTTAGTGGTATTTGGATTTGGACTCAAGGCTGGTGCTTTACCACTTGAACTATGCCACCAGCCTTGCTCTTTGATAGTTAATGGTAGGCTAGGATCTGGCTTCCTGCATATGCTTAGATTTTGATGAGCCCTTACTTTGGAATCCCTGTAGTTGCTGCAATGTCAGGTGCATACCACGTGTGCAATTTCCCTTAGGAGAGACAGAGTTTCTCAGACTTGTCTGCCCAGGCTGGCCTCAAACCACAATCCTCACAATCTCAGCCTCCCAAGCAGCTAGAAGGCGTCAGGCACCAGCACCTAGCAACAATTCCTTTTTAATCTTTCTTTTGACATTACCACATATCATAGACTTAGCAGTTACATTGTGTCTCTCTTCTCCCACTCTCCGCCTTATTTTTTTTGTGCCAGTCCTAAGACTTGAACCAGAGCCCCGAGCATTATTTCCTCAAGGCTAGTGCTCTACCAGTTGAGCAACAGCACCACGTGCCGCTTTTTAGTAATTGATTGGAGATAAGAGTCTCGTGGACTTTTCTTCTAGGGTGGGCTTTGAACTATCACCCTCAGATCTCAGCCTCCTGGGTTGCTAAGGTTACAGCCATGAATGAGCCACTGACACCCAACTTTTCTCCTCCTTTTTCACTCAGAGCCTTATACTTCCTGGCAGGTGTTCTACCACTTGAGCAATATTTCCAACCCCATCTCCTCTCTTCTTCAAGGTCCGTAAAATGTGTATCTCACAATCAGTACCTTTCAGATTTAGATTATGGGTTATGATTGCATATCTTAAAATGACTTGGGTAGACTATCTGTGTCTAGATCTCCTTTCCCTGTGAAATTCTAAGTTCTACCTTGCTGATTTGACCACTCTTATCACCTCCTTTATGGTGGGGATGAGTAGTTGTCTTAATCATCAAATGACCTTGCCTCTTATCCTAACCTCCTCTTAGCTTATTTTACACCCTTCTGTCCAGGAGAAAAGCCTAGGTTTCTGAGAAGCTCAAGGTATTGAAGCACATTCCTTCTGCCCCTCAGATTAGCCAGATAGCTCTCAACCCTACAAGGTCCAAAGAACATTTCTTTATGGCCACAAGCATAACGATTTTATGTCACAAATACTTTCCTGTTTCCTGTATGGTGCCTTGAGGTCACTGGTAGTGAGGGTGGGGCTGGAGTTAGACAAAGATAGGCAGGAAAGTGGACCGGTATGTCCTGTCCCTGAGCAGGCTGAGGGTGAACCACAGAGCGACGGACCTGAGTTGCGCTTGGTGCTGAAATGCTACCTGCATCACTTCCCAGGGAAGGAGCAAGGGCCCTGGGCTCCCGAGCCCTGGCGGGGGCAGTGGGGGGGGAGTGGGGGGGCTTCCTGTTTATCCCTAGGCACTGCATGTGCCTAATTTTGTTTTGCTTTATTTACTTTCCTTTTACAATGTAAACCCAAAAAAATGCCTCTGTCAACCATAGTCATTCGCTCTCACTGGAAACCTCTCTATGTATTTCTTCCAGATCCCTTCCATGTAGCACTGGGTTGTGGAATTGTGTGCGCCACAGCGATTAGGTAACTTCAGAAAGAAGCAAAACTCCAAGTTCGAGATCTTTTTGAAATCTTTGCCTTTTAAAGTATCTACAGATGAATCGGAATATTCTCAAAATTCCGTCTTTGAATGGAGCTCTTCATTAGCATCATACAAACTCTGACACTCTGCCATAAATGGTTTCCCCGAATCCAGAGTTCTATTTAAAACTTGTAGTTTACTTTAACACCCTGGTGGAAACTCCGCCGGTCAGTGCACAGAGTTGTACTCTCCCACTTTTTCCTCTGATCCACAGAGACTCTTAGAAAGCAGCTTCGGCTGCCTGCAATAGGCAACTCTAAAGACTTTCATTTGCAATAATTAAGTCCTTATGTCATCTTCCAGATCTCTCCTTCCCCTTCCAACAGGTAGCAAATGAAAGCTTCCCTTTTTAAAGCAAGGGCTGCAGAACAACGGGAAGGTGGCCCAGCATCATGGAGAAGGTGTTAGGCCTGCCCAGGAGAACAGCTCCTCCAGCCTGCCTTCAAATCACCTGTCAGTCACCTGACTGTGAGTCAGCAAGGGAGATCAGGCTCTGGGGTCATTTCCTGGACTGGCCCGGTCCCCCTCCCTCAGACAGTGCGAGGTTCCCGAGGCTCTGAGATCACTCATCTGCTGTGGTCCCGCCTCCTGCCTTTCCATAGACGACCCAGCTCTGCACGGGTCCCCTCCTCTTTTTGTTCTCTCCTTCTCTCCTTCCTTCCCCTCTGTCTCCGCACACACCTCCAGCTCATGGGGGCTGGCAGTTTGCTCTGCCCCTAATAAACGCTTTTCTGCCCGAGCCATGTGGCGGGTTTCCTTCCTGGCCAACCTTACGGAAAGCATGTGTTTTATTTCTGTCAAATGATGGGGGAAATCACTGTTCCATCCCTTAAGGCCACATAATCTTTCCTTTTCAGAACCCTTATTTTCCTCAAGAGACATTTATACCCCCACGGTGTTATTCCAAAGATTAAACAGAATGATATCCCAAATGTACCTTCTTCAGTTCTATCACATAGTAGATACTTTAAACTTAATTCCCTCCCATCTCTCCTCATGTTATTTTAGATTTGATCCTTTCTTTTGTTGGATCTGGAGTTTTTTGGTTTTGTTTTTCGTTCATCAAATGTGTAAGGTCTGGATGGCTTCACAGACAAACATCATATGCAACACCAACTTGAAACAGAAAATTTAATGAGACTTGCCATATAAAGGGATGCCAGGGAATATATGTGGCACAGTCACACACACACACACACACACACACACACACACACACACACCCCAATATGAAGTCTTAAAACCATAAACAAATATGCTTTTTCTTTCACAAAGATTTCACCATCTTGGAAATAGCCAATGCCACACGTGACGAGATTAGTAAGCATGACGCAGGGGTAGGGTGAGGGGCCTTCACTGTGCTGGAGGACACTGTGGCTGCTGTCAGTGCCTCATCTGTGTCTGAGTCCGGGAGGGGAGGCCAAGCAGAGTGCCTGAGTCTCACCCCGAGGATCTGGATAACTCCAGGTCTTCCCTTCTTTCCCACCCCACTTGCAATGACACATGCTTTAAGAGGGCCATGAAGACAAATACACATTCTTTTCAGGGATAGAAAATCCATACTGTCCACAGGGTGCAGATTCTGGCTCGCTCTCCCTTCCTGACACCAGCTCTGGAGATGCTGGTCTGGAGAGAGACTCAGTACAACCGATCCTACATGTTATTATGACTGAGGGTTGTAACCCTCAGCTTTCAGGACCCTGGGATCCTGTATCACCTAGGAAAACAAAGACAGTGGATGGGGAGGGGGCGGTTGTAGATGGGGAGAGAAGGAAGAGAGGGAGACAAGGAGGATGAAAGAGAAAGAATAATGAAGAATTGGTTCATATGGATATGGAGGTTGAGAAGGCTCATGATCCGATCACGGGCTGAAGACTCACAAAAGACGGTGGTATAATTTAGTCCAAGTTTAAAGGCCTGAAAGCCCAGAAAGCCAATGGCAAAATTCAGTCTGAGAGCTAGAGAAAATCATGTCCAAGATTAAGCAGTGAGGCAAAAAAAAAATAGGGAATTCTTTCTTCTGCCTCTGTTCTATTCAAGATCCCAACAAATTGGGTGAAGCCTACTCACTTTGAAGAGAGTAGTCTACTAAGCCCTGAGATTCACATGCTAATTGTATCTGGGAACATCAGAAGGAAGATTTAATCTGGGCCCTGGGAGGGGGGAGCAATCAAGTTGACACATAGGACTAGCCATCAAAGATACCAGATCCCCTTACGTGCCTAGGCCACTGGGAATTCTTGAATAACATCAGAGCAAAGACGCATTCAGGTTGTTTATTTACTTCCATATTTATGCTGATATACTTTTTAAACATTTATTTACTTCTTTATTGTCAATGTGATGTACAGAGGGGTTACAGTTTCATACATACGGCAGTGCATCCATTTCTCATCCAACTTGTTACCTCCTCCCTCATTTTTCCCCCATCGCCCCCCTCCCCATTTCCCTCTCACCCCCCCCCCATGACTTGTACAGTTAGGTTACAGCATATAATTTGTAAGCATTTCTGTTGCATAGGTTTGTCTTTTATCTTTTGCCTCTTGATTTTGATATTCTTCTTCCCTTCCCTAGTTCCAATAAATGTATATACAATACCCAGGGTACCAAAATCAGTTACAGTGACATCAGGGGTAAAACCATGGGAAAGAAAGACAAAAGAAAATGTCATAATTTCACATGGCATGTTGAAAATAACAACAACAGTGATAAACCACTTGTTTTCATAACTTGGAGTTCATTTTGCTTAACATCATCTTATGTGTTCATACGTACATAGCTATTGTGATCTTTGGCTAGGATTATCCTAGACATGTACTAATTATTCCCAATGAGGGAAACCAGAGTCCATGTTTCTTTGGGTCTGGCTCACTTCACTTAGTATGATTTTTTTTCCGAGTCCTTCCATTTCCTTACGAATGGGGCAGTGTTGTTCTTTCTGATAGAGGCATAGAATTCCATTTTGTATATGTACAACATTTGCTTGATCCACTCATCTACTTAGGGGCATCTGGGTTGGTTCCCTATTTTAGTGATGACAAATTGTGCTGCGATGAACATGGTTGTGCTGGTGGCTTTAGTGTGGTCTTGTTTGTAATCTTTTGGGTAGATGCCCAAAAATTGGGCTGCTGGATCATTGGGGAGTTCTATGTTTAGCCTTTTGAGGAATCTCCATACAACTTTCCAGAGTGACTGAACCAGTTTACACTCCCACCAACAGTGTAGTAGGGTTCCCTTTTGGCCACATCCCCGCCAGCATCTGTTATCATTAGTTTTCTTGATAATGGCCATTCTTGCTGGGGTGAGGTGGAATCTCAATAATGTTTTGAGTTGCATTTCTTTTATGGCCAGTGATGTTGAGCACTTCTTCATGTGTCTCTTGGCCATTCTCATTTCCTCTTCAGAGAAGTCTCTTTTTAGGTCTTTAGCCCATTTGTTGAGGAGGTAGTTGGAAAGGGAGAAGATCTTCACTGGGCATGCAACAGACCAAGGCCTCATATCTAAAATATATGTACAACTCAAAAAATTAAATTCCTCCAAAACAAATCCTCTGGTATACTTCTGTTCATCCAAACTCAGGAAACCTGAAGACCTATAAGGCTTTTTATTCTCAATACTAGCCTTGCCTTCTCCCTCATGTCTTATTAACTTAAAATGTAGAGGTGATTGCAACCACCATAGAAAAAGATGAATGTGAAAGTAAACAACATTATTGTGTCCTTTCAAAATTTGCCCACCTGAAGGGTCATCTTCAGAGGCAGCATGATGACATAAATCATATTCTCACAAAGTTTATGTGCTGTAGCTCTTGATCTTCAATGTCGTGTTTGGAGATAGGGCCTTTACACAGAGATTAGGATAACACGAGGTCCTGAGAATTGGCCCCTTTTTATAAGAAAAAACACCAGAAGCTGGAAGTGGAGCTGGGATCGGGTGGTATAGTGCTAACTTTGAGCATAAAAGGTCAGGGACAGAGCCCAGGCCCTGAGGCTGAGCCCCGGAACTGGCACAGAAAAATAAAGAGGGAGAGTAAAGAAGGAAGGAAGGAGGGAGGGATGGAGAACTTGCTGTCTCTCTCCACTAACTATATGAGGGCACAGCCATAGGTCAGCTGTCTGCAAGCCAAGGAAAGGGCCCTCACAAGCTCCTGCCCACGTGGCTCCCTGGTCCAGTATTCTCAGCCTCCAGAAATGAGAGAAAAGTAATTTCTGTTGCTTAGGCAGCCCAGTCTGTGCTACTGTGTTCTAACAGCCTGAAACACAAGCAGCACGGGGCACTTGTCTGTCGCGTCACTTCACACGCCAGTGGCTCTGCCCGCCACCCCTTGCCCTGAGCGTTAATTGCACACCCATAGAGAAATGTTTTGCACATCCTCCTTTTTACCCTGACCAGAATTTCAGTGCAGTCTGTGCATAGCTGGAACCGGGAGAATGTGGCATCCAGTTTTTGAAAGATCATCGTCCCTGTTTGATGCATTGAACTCTGAGCCTGTAAAAAATAAGGCCTCTTTAACCCAGCTTTAGAGTTAAGTGCATTCTAATTAGACACAAACAAATAATATAAATTTAATTACAGTTTTCCATTTCCTAGTCCCATCAGATTGTGACTTTTCTAAGAAACAAACCAAACCAAGAAAACCTTCCGAAGCTACACCCCAGTCTCAGTCTCTTTGATGGACTTTGTGAATTGGAAGACATAATGATGAATACAAGGAAAGGAAGATTCCTTACTAGGCTTTGACATTTCCCAGAAGCTCTACAGAAATCTATATCCCAGAGAAGGCTGTAAAATATTTGTATTGAGTTTCCTTTAGCTCCATCAGTCAGATTAGCTCACTTTCTTGGTTAAATTAGTTAGACAAGTAAATTGGTAGTTCAACGACCTCTGTCTAATTATTTTATCAACCATCACCATGGCTAGACTATTTCTCTAATGAGCTTTGCATTACTCCACTGTAATACATAGATTTTTATAGAAAATTAGGCAGTTCAGCCAAGCACACACTCTTCCTGCCACCCAGTAATTATCACCCCCCAATCTTATTCCTTTTATGTGTTCTTCAATGTAATCGCTGGCTCCTGGAAAGACAATAGGAAGCCCTGTAGCCACAGATAGATGCGAATGTGCTCCCAAAGCACTGACCTTGCATTTCCAGGGTAATTTTCAGAAACAGTTCCCATCAGGAACAGTTTTTGGAGAAGTTCAGTTTAAAAGGAAAAAAAAAACTACTAGAGCAATTTACCCCAAAGATATGCCTGAATTAAGTTGCCATTATTCTAATACGCATACCGTTTAGCTCTAATTCCTTTTATGCAGAAAAATCATTATCGCCCCTTGAGTCAATCAGCTCACTATTCAGAGGATTTCGCCCCCTGACTCTTCAAAAGATGCTTGTTCGTCTCGTGCATCTCATCCTATTTTTCCATTAACACAGTAACAAGAAAAAATAATCAGTTCCCTACTGCCTTACCTCACTAAAGAGCACAAAAAAAAATGATTCTGGGGAGCAGACAGAGTCTGGTAGCCACAACTTGGCCTCTTCTATAAAGAGGAAAACGTAGAGGAGTTGACTCGAGGTTGGGACTTAAAACAGGTCTCCCAAGGTGGGGCTAGAGCATTCCCCTCCACCGCACATTCTGAGACCCCCTGTAGAGCTCAGCCCCTAGTAGATGGTTACGGCTGTAGGCATGGAATGTGGTGTGCAGACAGGGTGATGTGGAAAACCACTTCTCGCTCTTTTATGAAAGAACGGGATCTTTTTTATAGGAACATCCTTGCCATTTACGCTTTCTTGACTCAGGAAACAAAGGACTGTGTGTTTGGACCTCTAGATGACTTGAGGCCACTGTCATAAAGCTTCGTGGGCACAGTGACGTTGTGTGTCAGCCAGGGAAGTGGGAGGACTTCCCTCGCTCTGAAAGTTGGCTGGCCGGAACCCGTACCATCCCTGTAAAGGTTTCCTACAGCTTTTGCAACCTCTTCCCTCAGTCTCCCTCTCGTCCCTTGAGTTCCTGATACCATCACTTCTTTTCTTAAGTTTGGGCTGAGAGTATGATCATGTTGGGGTTTCTTAAAATTACAAATGGTGCTTGGCCATTTGGGGGCACTCCGTCATTGGTCTCTCTGACTTCTCCTACACCTCTCTTCCTTCGCCTCCCTGTTGAGTGATCATCTCAAGATCTCTTGTTGCCCTTACACTCTCCCTATCCTTCCGTCTCGGCTGTTGAGGGTCATCTGTCCCCTCAGAGGCTGTTAGAACCACGAAGAGTTAGCCACTTAGTGCAATTCACTAATGTGTCTTGTCCTACAAGGAGACTCCTGGGTTCCATCCGTAAGGGGAGCCGTGTCCCCCTCTGATCCACACCAACCGCACTGCCAGTGCAAAAAATGGTCTGGAAATTGAAAAACTCCTTGTATTATCTATACGCAGTAACGTAACGGCCTGACACCAAACTTAACCACTTTCTTATGTCTTGGTACAATTAGAAACTGATAAAGCTTGCATAACACACAAGAGTAAAGACATTTGGCAACCAGCTACCCCAAAGGCTGAGGATTCAGTGCCCACCTGATACCTAAAACTAATTCTTAGTACCGTGTCAGAGAACCCTGCACCAAAACACTGCCCTGGTGCCCGGGAAATAGACTTCATTTTCTTGAGTGAGGTGAACCAGGCACTGTGTGATATGAACACCAGAAAGCTTTCCGTTACATAAAAACATCATTTGGAATACTGTACTAACAAGATTTCCTCGGGCTTCAGGGTTAGCAAAATAAAAGTATCTAATGTGTTTCGGATGTTTATCTACGTGGCACATTTTGAAAGTTCTTCACGTGGGGTCTCAGGCTCGTAAGATCTGTAGTCAGAGCTCACCTATGGCTTATTTATGTTCACCGCGTTCGTTGGATATGGATTTTATATTTTTTTAAAGTTTGGTAAGGGGGAAAAAATTCACAAGGAAGAATATGATCAAAACATTTCCTGCTGGCCCTTTAGAAAACATTTGCCAGCCCCTCGCACAGAGGACGGGGAGCGGCGACGGGGTTCCGGAAAGGACTCGAAGATGTGTGTCGTCCATCCGACAGGAGGTCTGGCTCGCCCCAGTCCACAGATGGCGAACACAGACAGTGAGACTCGGAGCACGCAGCCTGCAGCCCAGAGGTGCCCGGACCATCGGGGGGTCCTGCTCGCTTCTGCCGCTTGCTCCTTCAGACCCCAGAGGCCCACGCGGTGGCTACACCGGCAGTCGCGAAGTAGTTGGGAAATGCAGAACCAGGAACTCAGCCCCTCCTGTAGCCAGTAGTGAATAAGCCCGGCCCCTTCTGAAGAGCGAGGGCCCTGCTCGCTGACTGTGTGGCTAACTACAGGAGCCGCTCGACTTAGCTGGGGCACGCAGGCTCGGGTGCAGGGGCCTTGGCAAGTGAGCAGTGCTTGAATCCATCCCAGTCTGTCCAACCTAAACAACAAACGGTGTACGAATGCTTTATTTTTTCTTCAGTGGGATGCCAAGAACCACAGGACTAGACTTAAAGTATATACCTGAGAAAACAATCCATTGTTTTCCCTTCTATTTTTAATACCAATAATGCTAAGGGATGCTTGAGGCCTAGGATACATAATAGCCCATTTTAAGACTTACGTGTGTGTGGGGGTGCCAGCAAAGCCCGCCAAAAACCATCCTGGTTGAAAAAACAAAATGGATTTGGCTAAGCTTCACCTTTACTGGCTGTTATGAGAAGTTTCCTTTGCACCCTGACAGACAAAACAGAGATTTACTTATCTATCTGAAGCTAAAATGCAAACTCCCTAATTCCACTAAGAGCCAATTCATCACAGATCCTACAAAGAGCAGCTCACAGCAGAATAGTTGCCTGCAATTTGACCAGGCTCGTCCATTAAATAAAACCCCCAAGCAGCTTCCTCCAAATCCTTTGCAGTATATTCTGTACATGTTCCCAAACGTGTAACTGGACACTCTCCGGATCGTGTTCACTGAGGCCGCACTCTGTCTCCCCGATTCACGGAGCACCACCCCCACGAAGCCTGCGCGAAAGAAATGTCGGTTCCCTTCACGACGAAGGTTTGGGTGAGGTGAAACCCAGCACATGTTAGATGCTCAGTGTTACCCGTGCTTTTCTTCCATGGCTCTTTGTTTCTTTCTTTTCCATCTTCAAACTGCCTCCCCTCTTCTTTTCAGTCCCAAATGCAATGACTTGGAAGAAGAGCTACAATTTCTGGCCCATCCGGCGCTGGTTAGAGGATAGGAACTAGTGTCTGGGAACGACCACAAGAACACGCTTGTGTGACTCGGAGATGTGAATTCTCAGAAGAGACACAGTATTTGTATAACACTTTTGAAATAATTGTAATTGTGCATGAGAGAGATGAGTGTTTTATTCGTCTTCCCTCTAAAGAGTAGTTATATCCATGGAAAACTAGTAAGTTTCCATGTGTTTTATCTGGTATTTAATAGGATCAGTTGTAAAAAAAATTTTTTTAAGTTTGAAATAATAGATACACAAGATAGCCATTTTGTAAATTACAATTCAAATGTTTGAGATATTACTTAAAACAGGTAATGGGCTGGTGGCTGGCTTAGTGGTAGAGCTCTTGCTTAACAGTTGTGAAGACGTGAGTTCAAACCCCAGGACCACCTAGAAAACAGAAAGAAAGAGAGATTGAGAAGGATGAACAAACAAAATAAAGACAGAAAAACAAAGAAGGAAAGAAAGGGAGGGAGGGAGGGAGGGAGGGAAGGAGGAAAGGAGGGAGGGAGGGAGGGAGGGAGGGAGGGAGGGAGGGAGGGAGGGAGGGAGGGAGGGAGGGAGAGAGGGAGGGAAAGGAAAAAAAAGTATCAGTAATGCCAAAGTCAAGAGATTAGAATGTAAAGTTGTAAATTTGCCGCTTGGTTAGCTAAATCAAACTTGACAGATTCTATGCTTTTTATATGGTGGATCAATAAGGACAAAATTATTTTCTACTTTTAAAAGGATTGAAGTCAAATACAAAGACATAAGCCAGCCTCCACTTCTGGGGCTATTAAGTGATCTTCATTCTTCTTTCAATTGTTCTAGACATACGTACGTCACCAGTCTCGTTCTAGTTCTTGTTTGCGTTATTTCACTAATGCCGAGAGTACCCTTCTGTTCCATTCACCACTTTCTGTGTATCAGATGTGGCCCTAAGGTAGATCCAGTGAGTGAAACTAGGAGAGACTGACTGGAAAGGTTTGTGGACACCCAACACATTTACACAAGAGTGAGAGAAATGGTCATGTGCTTCATGTTATTTACATTTACCCTGCTGTAGGAGAAATATCCATGTGTAGAGGGTGCACACCACTGTGGGTAACATGGCCATACATACAGACTGCGGGTGTATTTGCGTAACCATGGGAAACATGACTGAATGCAGTGGACAGATGCACTCGGCAGGGAAGATGGCTGTGTGCAAAGTATACACGTTTACACTAGGGTGGGGGACACAAGCACGTATACAGTGGACACATCTTCATGACTACGAGAGGGCCCAGGTACGCCGTGTCCACGTTCACAGAGTGGTAAGAGCAAAGGCCAGCCATGCAGAGTAGTAGGAGAATTCACTTAATGAATTCCGTAACGTGGGACCTTGGGTTTCGTGAATGAACGCTCAGTCGGTCCTTATTTAGCGAACACACTGGTGTATCATGTACCAAGGCAGAATATTTGAAAAGCATTAAAGACAAAAAAAAAATTCATTAAATACTCGTTTGGTGCCTCTAAGTCTCAGATACTGTCTTAAGCATAAGTAACATGACTGTTACTTCTGGTAAGAAACTGAAGAGAATGATATGGAGTTCACTATGCACCTGAAAAGCTCAGACTTTTTTAGGTTTAAAGGTGTGGAAATGAGTCTGAGAAGATTCTAAGAGAAAATCAAATTTTAAGTTAGCTGGAGATGGCTAAATGGGATGAGTTACAGTGGCTACAACTGCAAAGAAAGAATGAACCGAAAACACTATGGAATAGGCCTCCATTGAGAGAATCAGGTTGGATGTGGGTGCGTGGATAGTCGGGGATGGGAAGACATTTCTAATTTTTTATTATGGAGCTTCAATCTAACGTGTGTGTGTGTGTGTGTGTGTGTGTGTGTGTGCACTTTGATCAGCACCAAAGTCTTCTTCCCCAACATTCCCTGGTGGTGATGGGTCTGGCATCCTTCAGTTCCGTTCTTATGCTATGGCTCTACCTGGAAAGACCATCCTGTCCCACAGGACTTGGGCTAAGTCCCCAAGGCCACCTTCTGCAGCGCGTGACAACTGAACCTAAGTAGGCGTCACTCGTACTCAGGGTTCTTCCAGTCAGGATGGGTTAACTTGCAAGCCGAGCTCAGAGGACTCCAGAAAACACACGTGTGGGTTTGTTATCCAGGCTAGTGTAAAGCACACGGATGTACAGTATAGTGTACAGCATAAAGACGAACAGCCAGATGGAGAAGATTCGCAGGGCACGGCACGTTGGAGCGGTAGAGGGGGCTTCCATACACCACCCTCCAGCAACCTCCGTGCGTTTCCTATCGGGGGTTCCCCAAACCCTGCCTCTTTTGAGCTTTTGTAGGGTTTTCATTTGTTGGGGCTCGTTCGTTAATTATTGACTATTAGTGATCAACTCAACCGTCAGCCCTGGCTACTGGAGGTTAAGGGATGGGTTCTGAAATGCCCAGCCGTCCAACTGTCTTTCTGTAGCCAGACCTGATGCTGTCCAACTGAAGGTCAACTGCCATCAGCCCTCTCATTATCACACCGAAGTTACCCTGTGGAGATTTCAGATGTTTTATGTCAAGAAATGGGACTCCAAAACCCAAATACATGGTTCATAATATCACAGGAGGATTCAGCTAGCAGTGCTCCATATAAAATAGAGAAATGATGACACAAACAGGAGCATCGAGGCTGAGGCCCACTGGCAAAGGAGGGCACTAGAATCTAGAGAAAAAGATCAGCGTGAGTACCATTAGAATGTTAAAATCCACAATATATGGGACATTATACATACAAACATAGGGAGACCAAAAAACAACTGCTGGAAACGCATTTGGTGAAAATAGGAAAAGATCAAAATGTCAGAGATAATTCCTGTGCTTCTACTTGTACCAAAGAGAAAGACTGAAGCCATCGCTAAGAAGAAGAAGCTCCCCGGGAGAAAGATCAAATTGGCAGGGAAGATGAATTCTGAACTGACTGGCCTTGATGTGAAAGCAGACTGTACATACGAAAATAGGCAGCAATCCAGCCCGTGCAGTTTTTAATTAGGGGGGGGCCCAGAGTAGCCACCGCAGTAAGTCCTTACACGGTAGTGACTTGCACCTGCGAAATAACAATTTTGTTGATATATTCACATCAAAACCAGTTTTCCCAGCTGGAAGTAGCAAGAGTTTTGTAGCCACAGTATAAATTGGGATTCGTGAATTCAACACTACAACAGATGACACTTAGACCTATAGAACAGTATTAGACTCAGAAAATGTACTTTGGTCTGTCTTTGTCAAGCACTTAGGACTGTCCAGGGAAAAATCTGGAAACCACAAGTTGCTACTGGCCAAAGCAGGAAGACACCACAATCCCAGAGGAGAGGAAAAAGCTAAGATCAGATAGTTGAGGACAGGCCAAAATAGCCATAGCGAGTACTAGGCCAATTTAATACTATCATTAGGGCAATCAGGCTAATTTCTCCAGATAGAAGCTCACTTTTAAAATATTCAGTGTACTGATGACAATTTGAGACTCCAGTGGTGTGAAGTTGCCACTCCTTATTTGATGAAAATAGAAGCTGGCGTCCTGGGATTGGGTGGCATTGGGAAGGGAGCGCCTGTAATTGAGGAGTGGAAAGAGGAGCTGGGAATGAAGAAGACAGGGGAAGGGAGGACCAGAGGGAACAGTATTGTGGAAGCAAAGGGAAGAGACTTTCAGTGGCCCTTTCCAAGATACATGAATTGATATCCTGTGTGTGTGTGTATGTGTGTGTATGCATGTGCACAAGGCATGTGTGTGTGTTCTTGATGTGGGTATAGCACTGCGCTTGGTGGGAAGGAGTCAGATAGCATGGCTTTTGCCCTCCAGGAGCACTTTTTCGTGGAAATAATAAGACATAAAAAAGTTATGCTATTGTTTACTAAAGCTAATAGGATAGATTTCCATTTTTGAACATGAACAATAGAGACTAAATTTAGTTTCCTACCTTAAACAACTAAAAAAATCAATACCAAACAGACAACATATTCAGTACTTTTCTGACACTGGAAATCAGTAATTTCTAAGAGAAGGGAAGCAAAGAGAGCCCTATACTTGCTTGAGCTTGATGCTAGACAAGGCTTTCCAGGGTCTTTTTTTGTTTTGTTTTTTGGGTTTGTTTTTTTTTTGGTCGGTTGTGGAGTTTGAACTCAGGTCCTGGGCGCTGGCCTTGAGCTCTTTCGCTCAAGGCTGGCGCTCTACCACTTTGAGCCACAGCTCCACTTCCCGTTTCCTGGTAGTTAAGTGGAGATAAGTAATCTCATGGACTTTCCTGCCCAGGCTGGCTTTGGACTCGATTCTCAGATCTCAGCCTGCAGAGTAGCGAGGATTACCGGCGTGAGCCAACAGCACCCGGCTCACGGGGACTTAAGCAGATCCAGGTTGGATTCCTGAGTTAAAGGAGCAGAGGCGAGGGTTGGGGGAGGACTAAGCAGCTAGGATTCCCAAGACGGAGCACCAGAGCCTCACACCGCACCCCACCCTGAAGAGGGTTCCCTCACGTTTGATCTGAGCGCCTACGCGTGCGTGCTTTCGTGGAGACTCCCTGGAACGGAGGCGACAGTCCACCGGAAGGAGGCTGGCAGAGCAATTTCTGACACACATTCGCAGCTGGAAATAAATGAGGTTCCCAGAAGCCAGAGGAGAGAAACTCGTAGTGTATAAGGCATCGCTCGGAAGAGTGTTACCCAAGTCAAAAGCCAGAACTAATGAAATTGTCCGTGATTCCCACATAACAGAGCTTAAATGAAGCTGAAAGAATAACAGTGTCTCCAATAACTCATCCGTGTCTCAGGGCCAAGTTCAAAGCTAGTAAGGGTAATGCAAACAACAAGTAAATATGTGAAAACCCCACAAGTATAAGGAAGTACAGTGCCTATCGTCCAGTCCAAAAGGCATGAAAATAAGCAATAAAATGAGACACATAGTAAGAAGGAAAAAAGTCCGTAGACTCAGCTCCAGAAGTTACACAGACAATAGGACGAATAGAAAAGTCACATTGGAATAAGTGATCAATACACCCTGTGTACTCCAGAAGACCGAGGGAAGCCTGAGCCTCTTAGGGAGGGGTGTAGGACATTTTTAAAGAACCCAGTCAGCCCCTGGAGAAGGAGATTACCGTGTTGCTTAGGAAAATGCACCGAATGGGACGACGAGATCATACCTATGGTATAAAAGTAGAGGATTTGAGTTGGGGCACCTGTGGCTCCGGCTCGGGCCTGTGATCCGAGCTACTCAGGTGACTGAGAGCTGAGGGTCACAGTGTGAAGCCGGCTTAGGCAGGGAAGTTCATGAGCCCCGTATCGCCAACCAACTGCCCAGAAAAAGCCAGAGTGGCGCTGTGGCTCAAGTGATAGAGCGCTAGCCTTGAGCACAGAGAGGCTCAGGGACAGCACCCAGGCCCTGAGTTCAAGCCCCCGAACCATAAAAAAAAAAAAAACAGTGAATTTAGAGACAAGGAAAAAGAAGTTTTCAAAATAGAGGGGGGAAAAAAAGACAAAATACCAATAAATACGCCAAGAGAAAAACACTGAGCTGTATCACAGTGGAGAGAGAGAAGTCAGTGAGAGAGAGAGAGAGAGAGCACCCCCCCCCCGGGAGGCCCCGCCATGCTGCCTCTGAATTCCTAACGCACAAGAAGTGTGTTTTGGAAGTGATTTACTATGGAGCAATATATAACTGGTATAAAGATAAAAGCAAATATGTGAGTAAATATAAAATATCCTTCCCTTTGGTTTTTACAGTAATCTTTGAGAAATAGATGGACAGTTTGAAAGACACACATAAAAATGATGGATTTTGTTTTTATAACCAGTGGAGACGCGAGCGGTTAGGACGGTCTCGATCGGTGAATGTCTGTGAACGGGACCAGGTGCAAAGGCTAGAATGACCAAAGGGCGCCAGGAAAACTCTGAAGGTGTTCATTTTCCTCACGTGGCGATGGCTTCCTGAGAGTACACAGATACTGTATCCGCTCGTGCGTTTTCAATGCATTCCGTTTATCATATCCCTGTTATAATTTCTAAAGGCGAGTCAGAGAATAAGGAACAGAAGAGAATGTAGAGAATGGTTCACTCTGGCTCCCGAAAGGCTTCCCAGAACAAAAGGCCCTGAGCAAGAGAGTCAGGCTTTCCTGGAACGACGGCGGAAAGGCGAGGAAGGAACAGCACGGCCAGGCGCCAGCCCGGCTCGAGTTCCGCGTGGCCTCGGCCGCCTTCCGATGTCCCCCGGATGGGCGCCCCGTGCGCTCCGTGGCAGCCGCTGGGACCGCCCTTCAGGAAGGAAGCACGGCCAGAGAGAGACCGCGAGTGTGTCCACATCCCGTCCCAGACATGGCCTTCGTCCATGGTGGAGTCCTCTCTCTGCTCGCTGCCTCCCTTGTCACCAGACCTGCCACCTTCCCGTCATCCCTCCAACCTCACAAGAGCCATCTTCCAAGAGCACGCGACCGGTCACGTCCCCCTCGGCCCGGAGTAGCGTCACTGGAACTCTTTCGATCCGGTCCCGGAGCATTTCAACATCCTTGTCTCTCGTCCTCCCTTAGTTTGCATTTAGGTTCCATATATATATAAGATCCGTGTGATTTCAAGCTGGAAATACTGTTCTCCCTATAGCATAGCCTATCCAGTTCCTACTTCTGTTCTTTAAGAAACAACCCAGACCCATCTCCCACATTTACTTTGAGGGGTCACTTCTAAAAAAAAATCATCTCTACATCTGCATCTGCCTCAGATACCCTCCAAAACACCTAACAAAAGCCTGATTTCTCACTGATCGTTCCACATTCTGATCTCACACATGGCTAAGCTCTGTGAGGGCAATGACTTTGTTCAGTATTTTTTCCCCAGTGCTTACCTTTGGTGGCTCTGGATGATTTTTTATTTTTCACGAAAGAACATCGAAGGGCTGGGTTTCACAGAACTATAGAAAACCAAAGAAAGAAAGAAATCACTTTCTTCGGTGGCCAATCCACTGTCAGAATCGGAAAGCAGTTAGGAAAATTGTTCTGGGTAGTTGGTCAGTTTTGATGGACTTGTGGATTTGGTGACAAAATGTCATCAAAATGTGCTCATCAGACTTGCTCGTCGCTGGAGATCTTGCCACTTTTCTCTTAGAGGGTTTTGCTTTCCTCCCTTAGACTGATCGCTGCCTCACTGCAGTGAAACAGAAATGAAACTCGGTAACAGGCTCGCTCCCTTCCCAAGGTAGGTGGGCAGACGTACGTAGAATTCATTCTCTCTGCACCTTCCACGGGTTCGCTGGTTTTTTTTTTTTTTTGCTGTTGTTGATTTGCTTTCTGTTTTACATATACGTTCTGCAGTTTCTTGCTAGGCTAGGGAATGAAAGAGCGGGTTTCAGAAATAAGAGCCAAAGCTGAAATGCTCTTAATGCAATCACACAGCACACAGAAATGCCATTTCTGATCTTGCAAAGGATAATTTGGGCTCTTCTATATGACATTATTTGATAAGAACTTAGTAAAAGGTAGATTTTTCTGGATGAAGATTTGTGAATCTAATCACAGCCCCCTAGCAACAACCAACCCAAAGTGTTCATGCTTCGGTCTGCAGAGACCCGTGGAGCTGTTAGTAAGTACTTTTTAAGATGAGATGTGAACCTATCATTCTAAAAGCAACCTCTAAACCTCTGTGAAGGCGTGTCAATAGTCTGGCTGGCAAATAATCTCTGACACAGGACATGTGAGCATCTAACTTATAGTTTAAAACATACCTGCTCCTTGCTGGGTAACTAGATGATGCCTAGCTAGGCAGAAGAAAAAGTTCTTCCTTTCTGTGGGTTTCTGGAAATGTGGGAGTGTGTGTTGGGGTGTGTGTGTGTGTGTGTGTGTGTGTGTGTGTGTGTGTGTGTGTGTTGAATAATATTCCACTCCATGGCAAAGGGTTTCCTTAGATTTCATGTACACAGGAAAAGATCTACCTCACCAAACTAACCTGAAGTCCTGCTAGAAAAGTTACATGGCAATCAGATAGATCCTTCCTCTCATGCCTCTTTGTGCTATGTGGAATGGGGACAAGGGTGATGGAAGAAATAAAGCAGGCTCCAAGGAACTGGTCTTATCAGATAAATAAGCCAGATTTAGATGTTGAGTACTTCCCCGAAGCATTTGGAGATATGGGACTAGAATGAAGGGCATAGCACAAGGCTGGGTATTTAGACCCAGGAATCACCTTTAAAATGAAGTCACATGACAGAGCTGACTCTGCCACAAATTACACATGTATCTTTCTGGAATAGTGCATGCGAGTCCAGAATGTTAGGCGAGTTCGAAATCTGAATGCTTCTTCCACAGACGACAAAGTCGGAAGGTAATTAATTGCATTAAATGAAGATTTGTCATGGAGTCCCTTCAAACAGCAGTTCACTTTGGCACTTAAAATATTTGATTAAAATTCATTACATCTCTTACATATACAGCATGATTGCACAGGTTGATTTCAACTCATCTAGACCATTGCATGCAGCATTTTGCAAACAGGGTTCACTCCTACAAAATTAATAGGCTACCCTCTAATACCTTATTCTGTTGCCCTAACAAATGCCACTGAATGGGTAATTTATAAGGAACAAAGGTTTGGTTTGTATAGTCCTGGAGACCGGGTTGCATCCACCATGGTATAAGGTGGTAGAGCCAGGAAACGTGTGTGTACACCCACACCTAGATACACGTGCGGGCACGTGCAAGAGAGAGCGGGAAAGAGCACAGCAGAAAAGAGGCCGCGCCGGCATCAAAGGTCCAAGCTCGGAACGCTGTGCGTTGAGGATTAAGCTTTTCTTGAACACGTGGACTTTTGAGGATATGTACAAGTCATATCACACCTCCACTGGAAACTGCATCCGCCCCGTCTTATCTTTAGCCGTCTAGGCCTTGCGTGAGCTCCAGACACGCGTGTGTTCTCGTAAGCACGTGTTCTTGCAAAGGCTGCTGGGATTTCACCGTGAGCTGGGTCCTGTTGAACGGCGTGGCTCTATCCCCAGCTCCCGGCCTTCACCCAGGCCTGACGGATGCTGTCTCTTGGCAAGGAAGCCCAAGACAGGATGAGGAGCCCTGAGGGGCAGGAGGGTTAACCGTCAGGCAAACTGGTTTTCCTAGAGCAGAATTAGCTCAGCCAAAGAACTAGAGGCCCACAAAGCTCCAGAGCCGGCCTCGGCATTGCCAGCCCGCAGCACACACCGAACAGATCTCCTTCTCGTTTGGATGCCGAGAGGACAGCACTCCTCCGGTTTGACACCGTTACATCTCAGGTATGCGGTGTAGGAGACGGGTTAAGAGAGAAAAAGGAAATGGGAGGGTAGGAATGATAAGGAACGAATACCTTACCTC